>NW_006159568.1:1217579-1217843 GCF_000334495.1 Tupaia belangeri chinensis
GGAATGCCAAAGATTGCCAGCAAACCAGCAGAAACCAGGGGAGAGACCTGAGGCCGATTCTTCCCACAGAACCTTCCTTCCTTCAGAAGAAGAACCAGCCCTGGTGGCTCCTCACTCTCAGAGGTCTGGCCTCCAGGATTGTGAGATGATACATTTCTGTTGTTTGAGACACTACATTTGTGTTGCTTTGTTACAGTGGCCCTAAGGGACTTATGTAACTGGTACCACCTTCTTCACAGTAGCTGATGTTTCTAGACCCCCCCC
>NW_006159568.1:1217853-1236309 GCF_000334495.1 Tupaia belangeri chinensis
GAGTTTGTTAGCCCCCCCCCCCCCGACCATGTCAATAAACACATTGCTCATCTGTAAGATGACTACTGGAATTTCCCAGAGCAGAGTAAAAACTAGTAAAAGGCAACCAACCAATCAATCAAAAAGTCAGGCTTTGCTGTTAATTTAAAAACAATTAAAGTGCTCTAAAATAAACTAAACCAAACATAAAAAGTGTCCTCAAGAAAGCGGAGAGCACAGTTTATTAGGGTTAGTCTGTGCGTGTGTAGGCATATTTGTGGGAGAAACTCGAGCTTTGACAGCTGGCTTGATAAGAAGGCCTTGCCTCCCAAATACAGAAACCCCAGTACCATCCTTTTCTCTAAGAATGGCTCAGCTTGGCCTGACGTCTTCCTTTGACCAGACCCCAAGAATGCAATGTTCAGACCATAAATGGGTCCCCCCCTTGATTCATTCCTATTTACTTCCAAAGAAAGCACGAGTCGACAATGCTCTGGTATAGATGAAAAAAACAAAAAAAAATCTCCCCGAAGGCCCTCAGAGAACAACCTAATTTGGCTTTTCTTAAGTGAAACCAGGGGAGGGAGAGGATCCATGAGCTCCTTCCTGGGACCAAGAGGGACTCTAATGAAGAGCTTGGAGGCCTCCAGAATCAACTCACAGAGACATCCAGGACCACATTCAAACTCGCGGCCTTTAGGCGGGCTGCAAGTCTCACGTTTTTGGTGCTCAGACAGGTTTGGGTTCTATGAAGCTCCATGGGACTCTGAACTGCAGGACTCCTCAAAAGTCTCCTTGCACATCCATTTCCCTTTGGTTCCCTGTGGGCAGGTCTGGATTTGTTTATTCATCCTCCTCTCCCCAGGGCCCAGCCAAGGCTGTGTACACTGCAGGAAGTTTCTCACGGAAACGAACCCGCTTCCAGTTCTCGCCCTGCCTTTCTTGGTCCAATCCTGGTATGTTTCCGTGCAATGGGTGTCTCCAAGAGGAACAGGTTGCAAACGATCTCCCAAATCCTCTTTCTCATCAATCCATATCTCAGAAACTGTTGCCAGCATTGGAATCTTGTGAAACAAAGCGTGGAAAACATAACCTTCCAGTCACCTCTGGGCCACATCAGGAAGTCGCTGGAACCACAGAAGGGACATGGGGATAGGACCGGCCAGGACACACCTCTGGGGAAAGTCAGGTTTGGAACCCCGAGAGCTTCCCATCCTTGATACTCTTGCCAACAGATTTAGTTTCTAGATGATTTTAGTAAAACCCTTAAAAAAGCTTCCTGAATAGACCCTGAAGAATGTGTGAGCCAGGGCAAGGGAGCAGGGAAGAACGGAATCGGTATCAAAATCAGCTTGGAAAAGAGGAGCTGGGGAAGGAGCCCAGAGGGACTGCGGGAGGAGGGATGTAGGCCCAGGGTAGAAGGCCATGGCCAGAGATGCCCCCTGAGGGGCAAAATCATTACATATCTTGAATGTCTATGGCACTCAGGAAAGTTAGCATACCACATACGCATTCCAAGGTGCTGCTAAATGACAAAATCCTATTTCGCAGGGTTTATAAAGCCCTTTCCAATGTCAAGTGCCCTGGGAGTATTGCGGAGCAGTGAGGCAGTACATAAATAAGCCGAGAGAAGCTGAGAACTCCTAAGGTAAACCATGAAGCTGTCGGCTTCAAGCCACACTCATCCACTTGGCTCATGCGGGTGGTTTCTATAAAGCAGGATTCTCCTCCTGTGGTCAGTGACGTGGGGGAACTGGAGGTGGGGAAGAGACAGGGCAGGAGGAGGCCAAATCAGCATGTTGATAAAGACTCCTGCAGACTCTTGTCTTAAAATATGGCTTGGAAGAGATTCTAATTTCTAACTGTGAATAAAAGGCCTCTGTTTCCTAATAAAAAAGGGGTGTCAGAGATGGAGCGCAAGCCTGAGACTCTCAGGACGTTGGCTGGAGTGCTGGTTGTCATGGTAGCTCTCTGGGTGACCTTCACTAAGTTCCTTTCCTCCTCTGGGCCTGCACTTATTCATCTGTTAAATAAAAGAATTGGATGTCATGGGTGATTTTTTTTTTTTTTTTTTGCCTTCGGGCACATGTACTCGACACAGAGAGAGAGAGACAGAGACAGAGATAGTGACAAGGAAAGTGAGAAATCACCCCTCCCCCAGGGGAGATGGCAACACCACAACCCCTTCTCCTCCATTCTCCTCCCAGGACCCTGGGCACGCACATACATGCACCCGGAGTGAGTTTCAAGCCACCAGGTCGGGGACTCAAACTGCTATCAGCCATGTGGGAGTCCAGCGATGTTATTGCTACGCCATCTGCTGGCCCCGTGGTTGGTTTTGAAACTATGCCCAGGGAAGAGCTCGTGCCCTGAGAAAGTGCCTCCAGACTCCCGAGTGGGGTTAAGGCTGAGAGGCTCCTCCATGATCTTACCTGATGTGCTTAATTAGGGTTCCACATGAGATTGCCTTGAAGGAAGGACTCTGCAGCTAAAAGGGAAAGCTGAAAACCACTGCTGGGTTTCTTCATATAGTGAGGGTGACACACTGCCCCAGCAGGCTGTCAGGAGGACGAAGTGGCACCCAGCAGAGGAGGGTGCAGCCTGAGGCTGTGCACAGTCGGCATGGGCTCAACAGCTGTCAGCCACCAGGACGAGGCTGCTGCAGCAGCCAGAATCTCCAGCTGCCCCCCAAGGCTCCCCCCACAACACACAGACACGCAGACAGCAGACTGTGCAGTCGACTGCCCGTAAGGTCCCTCAGGAGAGGACCTGTGTCTTACTCGTCCTCATGTCCCCATGAAGGGTGTGGAAACTTGGGTCAGTCCCTGATTTTCTTACATCCTGCTTTCCCCCCTTTAAAGGAAAGACTGGGAGCCCAGGGGTGGGGCAGCAGTAGAGCAACTGGACCCGTACGGGAAGGTCCTTGGTCCCACGAGCTCCCTGAGCCTGGTGCTAGTGCACGGGGTGCTTTGATCCAGGCTGACTGAGACTGGGGGAGACTGTGGGGTGGGGACCCTGTTGGAAATGCTGTCTTGCCCTCTCTCTCATAAAAATAAATAAATAAATAAACAAACTTTTTTTTAGAAAGGGAAGATTGGAGTAGGTCTGGGAAGGCTGGGACTCTGAGAGGGAAGAGATGGGCAGGAAAGGGCTGAGAAGCTGCTGGGGCTGGAAGCAGAACAGCTCCTCTCTTGCCTGCTTTATAAATTGGATCCTAAGAGTTAGTTAAAAAAAAAAAAAAAAAAGACTGCTAAATAAACTGAAAACACTTACAAGCTTACGTATCCCAAATCTGGTGTCTCTTTCACACTCCGAGCATATCCGGCCACCCTGCTCTCCAGAGCAGAAGCCTGATGCCTCTGCTAAATAGGATGTGGCAGGAAGTAGAACTCCGCAGGTTAGGCAGTCAAATCAAGTGGGTCAAGAGCTGAGGCCCTCCATCAGGAGAGCTTCAGAAATAAGAGCTCTGGGCAGGGAAACCTTCTGGAGTATGAACTGCTCTTTTAAATCTTCCCTGGGAAGAGGGGCCCGTCACTTCTGCTAACAGTTTCAATAGCCTGGTCCGTGTGGGATCACTTGGGGAGCTGCACTTGAGCCACATCATCTTGATTTATGGGCAGCACTTCCCTGAGTTCAGGAAGAGTTGAGTCACAAGTTCAAATGAATGTTTTCCAGTTATAACCTCTCCTTATTTCAGCCACAGTAAACATCTTGAGGATGGGCAAAGGAAGCTTGATTTACAGAGCTGACCCTCCATACCCATCTCAAGTATCTGCCCCTCTATTTTGGAAGACGTTTGGCTAAAGGATGTCATGATCCCTCGTCACTAAATCCTGCAGCCTAGGAAAGGCTGTCTACACTCCTCCTGAACCTCTCTTTTCCCTTGGCTTTAGGGACCGCCAGCGTCTCCTGTGTCTCCCGAGAGAGCTCTCTGCTCCCTTGCTCTCTTTCAAGAGGCACCATTCAGGTAGCTATCCTTTATATCATGTGACAGCCCTCCACTCTCAGTTGACTGAACAGAGTGTATGCCTGGCTCACTCAGAGGCAGCCAATTAATCGGCTCGTTAATGACTTATAAAGTGGTCCAGGACACACACACACACACACACACACACACACACATGCACACACAAAGAGTTGGGCAAAAGAGCTCCTTCATTTTTCTGCATCTGTACTCACCTTCTGGGGCTATTCTAATACAGTATCACACAGAAGTTGATTGGCTTTCAGTTCTGGAGGCTAAAGTCTGAACCAGTGTCAGCAGCCTTGGTCCCTTCTGAGGCTCTGAGGGAGCATCTGTCCAGACCTCTCTCCTAGCTCCGGTAGCCCCAGGCAGCCCCTGACTTGGAGATGGCGTTCACACTGTGCCTACACGTCAATTTCTCTTTTCACACATCTCTGTCCACATTTCTCCTTTTTCTGAGGACACCAGTCACATTGGGTTAGGGCTGCCCTTGTGACCTTTTCGCACTCACAGGTTATATTCGCACCACTTTTTTGAGGGAGGGATTCAAGTCAGCCTGTAACAGCACTGACCTGGGACATCTTCTTCAGAGAATGAAGCAGGGCGAGGGGGTTGCTGAAGAGAAGCTGGGGTGATTGAGATGAGCACAGGAAAGCCAACGTGATGAAGGGAGAGAGATGGCAAGGACACGAGAGCACTCATGAGAGGGAGAGTTCTCACAACGGGAGAGGGCAAGTGGAGAACACTGTGTCCCCGTGAGTGTCCAGGCACCTGCTCCCTCAGGCCTGGATTGCTGTGGCTCAAGTTGAATTCCCACGAGACCCCTGTCCTCCCATGATCCTTACAAGGTCCCCCATTCCCCATGCTCTCTTCACTGTGCTGAGGTTCCTTGAGTGAGGCCCTGCACCTTGCAACGGAGCAAGAATGGAATTCCAACTCTCTTGGCTTCCACCTTTCCTTTCTGGCCCTTCCTTCTAAACCTTTTGATGGTGTACTTATGGCCCACCTGCTCTCTGGGTCCTACCCGTCTCACCTCTCTGGATGATTGTCATCATCTCCCATCTGGGTCTGTTACCAGCAATAAGCTGACGACCCTCAGGCTGTCTCTACAGCCCAGGACCCTTTCTGAGCACCACCCCCCCACACACACTTTCTGCTGGACACTTTTTTTTTTTTTGTAGGATTTTATGCCATAGGGCATGTTCACTCACTGGAGAGAAAGACAGAGAGAGGGAAAGTGAGAAACCACCCCCAGCGAGGATGGCCACACCATAATCCCTTCTCCTCCATTCTCCTCTCAGGATCTTGGACACACACACAGACATACCCAGCATGAGTTTCAAGCTATCAGGTTTGGGAATTGAACCACGGTCAGCTATATTGGAGTCCAATGCCTTAACCACCATGCCACCTGTTGACCCCTCTCCTGGACACTTCAGCCTGGAATCTTTACCCTGAACACATTCCTGTTTTATCATCACCACCAGTTCCTCACCTGTGTGCCTGTCAGCCACCTGCAGCCAGACATCTGAGACAGTCTAAAACCCCTCTCCCAATCTCCTGGTTCCAGCGGCTCCCCATCCCTGACAACCCTCTCCTTTCCTTTTTGAAAAATTTTGTCAGGGAGCACTTGCACTTGCTGGAGAAAGACAGAAAGAGAAAGAAAGTAAGAATGCACTGCCCGCTCTCCCCAATGGGGACTGGTCACACTGCAATCTCTTTCCCTCCATTTAACCCTCCTTCAGGGATTTTGGGCATGTGCACACATACAGGTGGTGTGTTTTGCAAGCCACTGGGTCCGGAACTTGAACCATGCAGTCGGCCATGTGGGATCCAGCTGCTTTAACCACCATGCCACAGGTTGGTCCCCTCTCTCTTTTTATGATTAAAGTTTCTTTTTAAATTATGGTAAAATACACATAACATGAAATTCACTATTTTGCCTCTTTAATGTCCTGAGAGGTGGCACCACCGACATCACCACCATTCGCTCAGAACTTTTTAATCTACCCCACCTGATACTACTCATCAAACATCACCTCCCCTTTCTCTCCCCTTCTGGCTCAGGCAACCACTAGCCCATCTTCTGTCCCCATGGATGTGACTACTCGCATCTCTTATAAGTGAAATCGCAGTTACTGTCTTTCTGTGACTGGAGTCTTAGGTCTTTGACAGGCTTTGCGCCTACTCCTCCTCTCCATCTGGCAGCACTAGTCTCTCTGTCTGTTATTACAATAGGCTCCCACCTGCCCCCAGCTCAGTTCTCCTACACCCCCGGTCCACACTCAGCTCAGTCTCCAAGTAACCTATGTGAAAAGCAATTCTCACACTGCTCCCAAGCCCAAAACCACTTTCAGCAGCTCCCACCATGACAGAGCGTGTTCCCAAAGCATGACCCCTCCCTCTAGGCTACTCTGCCCTCTCTTCTCCACAGCCTCTATGGGGGTGCTATGGAGGCGCTGCTTCCCTTGTCCAGCAGAGGAGCCTGTGGCTCCCACATTCATCTGCACCCCAGGCTAGGCCAGGCGAGGGCAGCACATGTGACATCTCCACATCTCAGTGCCCAGCCGTGGCCTGGCTGAGAACAAAGCTGAGATGATTGCAGGTTGAACTGAATTGTCTGGCAGGGATACAGATCCCCGGGAGCAGGGCGAATGACCAGATCCTATCCTAGGCCAGTCACCAGCAAGGGAAGTAAGTCAATCAGCACCCGCTGTGGTGGGGCAGGGTAGGGTAGGCTATGGAAAGGGCAGGCAGGGGGGAAATGGAAGGGTTTTTTTTTTTTTTTTTTTTTTTTTTTTTTTTTTTTTTTTTTTTTTTTTTTTGGTGGGGAGGGATTGATTTCCTCAGTTTTTAGGGTTGAGAACAGGGTCAGAAAATGTGATGCTGGAATCACACCGATAGCCACTCCTACAATGTGCAAAGACCTCTGCAGCTTATAAAACAAAAAGGAAAGCAAAAACAACCACTTTGATGCCTGTAGTTTCACATCTCCTGTTGGGCCCAAAGGGAGTGTGCCCTGGGCAATGTTGTCTCTCGTGATGGAATCCAGATGGAAGAAAGGAGAGGAGGAGAAACAGGGAGAGAGGGAGCCGAATGGAGAGGACCTGCCCCTCCAGCACCATGGGCCACATCCCATGCCATTGCACCTGGATCCCGTAAGCATCCCTGCAGGAGATGGCCTCAGCTTCTCACCCTGCTTTGCTAAAAGAGTCTCTCAGGCAGGACCAGCTACACCATTTTCAGGGCCAGTGCAAATTGAAACCTATATTCCTATCCCAGTGAGTCTCTCTCGAAGCTAACTACTATTCTAACCTACTATTCGACACTATATCCATGACATTTATTGATGTTTTTTACACGTAGCAATAGTTATCATTGAAGTACAGCATTCCATGATAGGAAATATACCATAACTTATTTATTTACTGTCAATGGACATTTAGGTTATTTCCAGTGTTTGGTAATTACAAATATAAATACGTCTTTTGGTAGAAACAAGTACTTCTCTTGGTTATGTATCCAGAAGAAAAACTGCTGGGTCATAGAGTATATAATGAGTTTATACAGAGCATATATTTGGAATAATAGATGCTGTTAAACAGTTTTCCAAAGTAGTTGAGCAATTTTACATTTCTACCAATGATGTATTAGAGCTCCAGTTGTCCCACATCATCACCAACACTTGCTATTGACAACACTTTTAGTTTAATTCTGGTGGTAGTGGCATGTCATCGGGCACTTCCCTAATGATGCTGAGTGTATTTCATATGGCTGTTGGCCAGGTGCCAGACCCCTTTGGTGACCTGGGTCCTTACTCTCAATTGTGCTGACTGGGTCTAGAGAGGGAGAGTGGGGTGTCATATGAAGAACAAGAGAAGGACCAAGAGGAACGAGGTTGCACCCTATAAATCTCTAATGGGCTCACTTGTGCCTTTCAGGGGGCAGAAAATATAAATTAACTGAGCTTACCATCGTGTAGGTTTCTGATCAGCACAGGAACTTCCTAACAATAAAAATTGCCTAAGGTGGTACCAGCAGATGGTCTAATAATTATGTTGCTGGATTTCCACATAGTCAACCATGGTTTGAGTCCCGGACCCAGCAGCTTCAAACTCATACCGTGTGTGTGTGTGTGTGTGTGTGTGTGTGTGTGTGTGCATGCCCAAAATCCCAAGAGGAGAATGGAAAAGGGATTGCAGCTTGGCCATCTCACTTGGAGGGTGACTTCTTGCTTTCTGTTTCTCTGTCTGTCTGATGTGTGTGCATACCCTATAGCAAAAATCTCTCTAGTTAATTAATTAATTTTATTTTTAGAACATTGCCTAAGGATGCACAAGCCTGTTGCGGGAAGTAGTAAAAACTTACACTACTGACTTGTGAGCCAAGATGACAGAGCTCTAGATAAAATTTTCCCGAGGGGGTTGATAGAGGTTTGGGGGGAGTTGATGAGATGATATTTAAGGCCCTCTAAGTGCTAACTCTATTATGAAACATATGTTTAGAGCTGTTGAATGGAGGAGGAACGGGACTTAGAGCCCAACTATCATTAAAAGACTTATTTTCTGGCTTGTTTGCATTTATTTCCCCTGGCTGATCTCATTCTCTTAGTCATATGGGAAAGCACCTACAAAAAAGCAGATACTAAACATAGTGTTTGACTGTCACTTTCTGCAGTTGCTATGCACTCTATCCCAGAACGCACTGAGCCTTCAAAGTCCACGCATCGAAGCTATCAAATGGTTTAAATTAGAAAGGCCTGTTTGTGTGTGTGAGCACGTGCACTCACACATTTTGCTCATTCACTTTGCATCTCTTGGGGTCATGGTCATCCTGGTGTCTGAGTCACTGCGTAAATCTTCATAAGCAGCAGCTTCCAGAAAAAAAGTGGAAAGCACCTCCCTGTCCCAGCTACTCGGCCCACTCTACTCTGTAACTCTTCCTCTCTGTAACTTCGTGAGTTCAGCCCAACCTTAGTGCGCACCAGGCTCGACCCCTCCCATTTTACCTTTCTGCTGAAGGGATTCTAGGAAACCAGACATTGTGATACAAACAAGGAAGGCTGTCAGAGTTCTTTGGGAGCAATTACATGGTTTTATTGCTGCCCCAATTCCCCCAAGACTGAAAGTTACTTGAGGGCAAGCATCCGTTTCCAATAGTCCTATGCAAAGCCTTGCACCTCTCAGGTGCTGTCATGTTTGCTGAATGAATGAATGAATGAATGCCTAGCATTATTGCTGGCATTAGCAGCATCAGTCCAAAGCTTTGGTAGCAAGAATAGTTAACTTGGGATCAGCAGATGGTGTAATGGTTACGTCACTGGACTCCCACATGGTTGAACGCAGTTGAATCTCGGACCTGGCGACTTGGAACTCGGGCTGAGCGCGTGTGCGTGCGTGCCCAAGATCCTGAGAGGAGAATGGGGGAGAAGGGATTATGGCATGGCTATCCCCTATGGGGGTGATTTCTTACTTTCTGTCTCTCTTTGTCTCTGGTGAGCGTGTGTGCCCTATATCAAAAATCTCTCTTTAAAAAAGAAAGAAAGAAAGAAAGAAAGAAAGAGTAAATTAACGTGTAGAAAAGCTTGTGCTGCCCACTCCAGTCCCCATTCTCCATTTTACACACATAACCTTTAACCTTTGTCACCTTGCTTCTAGTAACATAAGTTATTAACATAAGTTAGAGCTTTAGGAAGCATATTTTGTATTTTGTCAAAACCAAGATGAAAATTAGCATGAAACAATGCCACAAGAGGCAAATGGCAAGTTGTGGAAAAATACACTTGTTGCATATTGAACAAAAGGCTAATTCATTTAATAGATGAGTTCCTACAATTAAAACCAAAAACCAAAAAACGAAAACAGAACATCCCAGTAAAGTGTAGGAAAAGGAAAAGGATAGACAATTTACATTAAAAATACAAATGGCTAATACACATGATTAGATACTTACCCATAATTATAGAAAAGCAAATTGGGGAAATGAGATATCGTGTGCTATTTATCAGACTAACCAAGAAGAAAAAGTCTGAGAATTCCCAGTCTGCACAAGGCAGGAGAGAGGCCAGCATTCTCAGACGGAAGAGATGCCTGCATTTGTATACTGTCTTTCAAGGCCAGTGAAGCCCTCGCTATCAAAACGCACACACCCGTTGACTCAGCAATTCCACTTCTAGGAACTCACCCTACTAGTTTGCTCACTGAATTGTACAAAGATAAGTAAGGAGGCTTCACCAGAAATTGGAATCGAAGTATGAATTTATTGTGGTGCAAAAAGTTTTGAAACTCATGTATAATTTTTTAATAATGTGCAATTTCCATGAAAGTTTTGAAGACCTCTTATATGTTCCAATGATATGATTATAATTTATTTTAGCCAAAATATTGGAAACCATATAAAAGTTCATTAACAGAGCAACGGATAAATGATTAACACCATTCTCAGGGCTATCCTTGCTATTACGTCACTGTCCTGTGTAACGGCACGCATCATTCTGTACTTACTGCATACCGGACACAGAACTCAGCTTTTTACATGCATTATTACATGCGATCTGTGAAGTAGGGACTTTTATTCTTATTTTACAGATGAAGAAACTGCAGTGCAGAGATGCGAGCTCACCTGACAATGGTGGTTTCCTAGGGCTGCCCTAACAAATGACCACACACTGAATGGCCTGCAATGGCTGAAATTGATTCTGTCCCAGTACAGAAGGCCAGAAATCTGAAATCCAGGTGTCAATAGAGTTGGTTTCTTCTGGAGGCTCTAAGGGAATATCTGTTCCACACTCCTAGCTTCTGGTGACCACCTGCCATCCTTGGCACTCCTTGGCTTGTGGCTGCATCAGTGTGACCTCTGACATGGTCATCACATAGCCTACTTTCCTGTGTCTACTCTTCTTATAAGAACACCAGCAGATGGCATGATGGTTACGTCATTCGACTCCAACATGGCTGACCGCGGTTTGAGTCCCAGACCCAGTGGCTTGAAACTCATGCCAGGAGCATGTGCTTACATTACCAAGATACCAAGAGGAGAATGGAGGAGAAGGGATTGTGGTGTGGCTATCCCACCTGGGGGAAAAGGATTTCTCACATTCTGTCTCTCTGTCTCTCTCTGTCTCTCTGGTGAGTGCACGTGCCCTATAGCAAAAGTCTCTCAGTAAAACAAAACAAAACAAAACAAAACACACCATTCATTGGATTTAGAACTCATCCTAATCTGGTGTGATCTCATCCTAGCTAATTATATCAGTAAAGACCTTACTTCCAAGTAAGATACACGCTGAGGTTCCAGGTAAACATGATTTAACCCAGTGCATTGACCACAGTCACAAAGCTCAGAAGTGGTAGGGTCAGGATTTAAATCCAGGCAGGTTAACAGGTAAACCGACTGTACCTATTATCACTACTCTGCTGCCTTCCCACAGTATGAGTCCATACTTAACATGAGGGGACTTCAAAAAATGTGTGGAAAAATGGAATTAAGGTATGGTCCATGCATAGTTTGTCACGATATGGATTCTCCATGAACTTTGTAAAGACCTCTCATTCAGTGCTAACAATGTCCCGGACACCGTTGTAGCATTTTACATTTAATAGTCAACTTAATCACCACCAGAACCCTACTTTACAGATGGGAAAACCAAGATCTCCACAACCCCATCATACAGATGGGGAAATTGGCACACAGAGGGATTAAAAGTTATTGGCAGATCTTAGATTTGAACCCAGGGAGGTGGTCTCCAGAGTCCATGTTCTTAACCACTATATCAAGCTGCCTTCTATCCAGTGTCTTGTCATGTCAATATACTAAGGATTAGGGGGGAAAAATCTCTCCTAAAAGACTGGTATTCTTCATTTTATTACCAGATATGAAGAGTCCTCCAATACATCTTGTTTCCCCTTTTGTGTTGGCTGCCATGAATCATCCCTGAGCTGATTTGAGTGTCCAAAAACAGGTGCCGTCTTCAGCCTGGATGCTGGCATTGCTCTCTCACTTACTATCTGCATTGGGCATTTTTAACCTGGGCTTTTGAATGGACTTCAGAGGGATCCATATACCATATGCTCACTGAGATAATATGTGAGTTGTTGTGTGCGTAGATACATTCATTTTCCTAGAGCAGGAGTCCATAGCTCCAGGGAGATTCTTGAAGAGCTTCATGATCCTAATGATTTATAGGGGTTTTTCTCCGCTCTTAAAATTTCTGTTCTTACCAGTTACCTTACCAATATAGACCTATTTAAACCACTGGAAACTTTTTGGTATTTTAAATTTGTCCAAAGGTGTGTGCACTTGCAGGAAAGAGACAAGACAGAAACAGAGAAAGTGAGGAAGGACCCCCTCCCCTAAGGGATGGCCACATCACAATCCCTTCTCCATCTCTCCTTTCTTTCAGGATTTTGAGCACACATTGCACATGTGCCCAGAGTGTCTTTCAAGCTGCCGGGTCTGGGACTTGAACCACATGATCAGCCATGTGGGATCTAGCTGCCTTAACCACCAGCCATGGGCTGGCCCAATCCCTTTAAATGGTGTGAGTGGAAAGCAATATAAAAACCAGAAACGAATGCGTGCAATCCTGTCATCCGTCTACATTTTTAAATCTTCCTAGGTGTTAATGGCTCAGGGTCTCAGGTGTCTCTGGCTCCCACCCAGTACTGGCCAGGATCTTCTTGGGTTCACAGATGCCAAAACTGAAAATCAGTGTGCTGGCCAGAAGAGCCCTTGAGTTTGAGCTAGGGCTCAAATGAATACATGTGTAGACGGTAGGCACTAATCTCAAATATAACAAGCAGGCAAAAACTTGCGATAACTAGCACGACTTTGGTGCTCAAAGTGTGGTGGTTTGTGGATGCAGGATCAGCATCGCCTTATGCGGTGTTTATTAGCGTTTATTTGGAATTACTAAGCTTATTATCTAGTAAGCTTATTAGAGTTTATTAGAAACAGGAGCTTATTAGAAATTCAGAATCTCACGTCCCATGCTACACCTACTGAACAGAATCACTTTTTAAAAAAGGTCCCAAGGAGTTTGAATGCACATTGAAGTTAGAGAAACACTGGGATAGCACATGAGGACTCTCATTTCTCATGATCATCAAACCCTGGAGAGCAGTTGGGTTTTCTGGAATATACACCTCGGATGACCGGGAACAATGCCTATTAGACTTTTACTGCCCTGTTACAAAAAGAAAGTAAGAATCTGCAGGACCCTTCCTCTCTCACAGGACTGCCATGAGTTTCAGATGAGATCGTGGATTTGCTCACTAGCTACTTCCTGTGATGAGACAATAGGGATTGAGATGTTGCACATGCCGGTCGGTGTTGTATGACTGTCATGGTCATCAGAGAGCTTTCATTCCCTCACTGTTTTACACATTCATCCATTCAGTGGTCAGCCATGTATTCAAACCTAAAGTGCCTGCACCATGCCATAGCCCTGAGTTAGACGCTGGGGAAGGAGAAATAAAAGAGCCACAGACCCTGTCCTTAGGAGCTTTCAGTCTAGCCAGAGATAGAGACACATCCGTGAATGACTTCATGTAGAGCACACTGCGGCCAGGGCTCTGGGAGCACAGTGAGGCAGTGAGAAGCTTTGCTTCAAAGGGTGAATACAGATTCGCTGGGCTGAGAAGGCAAACATCATTCCAGGCAGAAGGAACAGCAGGAGCAAAGGCAAACAGTAAAGGAGAGAGATGAAGAAACAGTACACTTATCCATGACCAGGAGGTAAGGAGAATTTGGAGGAGTGCCTACAGATAATTTTGGAGAAGTAGCTTGGGACCAGATCTTGGGTATTGAGAAATCTTTTTTTTTTTTTTTTCACGGCTGCTCACCAGAGAGACAGAGACAGAAAGTGAGAAGTCACTCCCCCTCCCCCATAGGGGATGGCCATGCCACAATCCCTTCTCCTTCATTCTCCTCTTGGGATTTTGGATACGCACACACATGTGCCCAGCATGAATTTTAAGCCATCAGTTCCAGGACTCAAATTGCAGTCGACCATGTGAGACCCAGCGCCTTAACAATTACACCTGCTGGCCCCAGGAATCTGATTTTTATCCGGTAGGAACTGGGGAGTCTCTGAAGGAAGAAAAATGACAGAGTCGTGGTTACACTCCACAAAGGTCTTTTAACAGCAGCATAGAAGAAGATTTTTCACAGAGAGACTTTTAAGGTTCTGACAGTCACTCAGGGGTGGGATGGCAAAGTCCTCAAACGGGGTAGTGGATGCAGGCATAGAAATGGATACCAGCGATACTAAGGAAGGCAGAATTGGCAGGACTTGGGGAATCACATGAATGAGATGGTGAAGAGAAGGGAAGCTTCTGGCTTGGTACCTGGAAGATGGAGCTACTGCACACCAGGAAAGGGGACAGAAGGAGGACTGGGAGATGAGCCTGAGTCTTGGCCTGTCGGGTTTGAAAAGCCTTTGGGTTATCTCGTTGGCTTTCTCCATTGGGCAGGAGACACAGATACTTAGAGTTAGGGAGAGCGGTCCAGACTGGATACAAGACTTCAGGAGTTGTGGGATGACTGGAGCCGTGGGAGTGAGGGGGATTGAGAGAGGGTACGGGGTGGAAAGAGAAGAGGGTTAAGAATGGCACCAACACTTAGGGATGAGCAGAGATGAGTCATGAGGGGTTGAGTGAGGACAAGAGGCATTTCTGCTTCCCTTGGTTCCTTTGAGCATGGAAAACAAACAACTCAGTGGTCACAACTCATCACCCAGTAGAGTCACTTCTAAGAATGGCCCTGGGGTCACCATCCTTGAAGCCCCAGAGCGAGTAGGGGCTGGAGCTGGGGTCCCTGAGAATGTGAAACGAGCCAGGGCCAGGGGTAGGGTTTGCCACCCCACCTCTCCCTTTTCTCTTTAAGCACGGTGAGGTCCCGTCCTTTCATCAATCCGTTTTGCTCTCTGAGAGTAAAACAGGAGGATGTAGAAGGAGAAACAAAAGAAATGCTTGAGTTTGTTTTATTTTTCAGATCAGACCAGGTCTAGCATCTCCTAACAGGGAAGAAAACCTTCCAGACCATGTCCTAGGTTGACTCCAATGAGCTCATTCTTTCATTATCATTAGGAGCAAAGAGTCAGGTCTGATGATGATGAACCAAAGGCAGATTTTACAAAATGAAACAGAAGAGAGGAAACAGCCCCAGGACTGTGTTAATTGATGATTCTCCGTAGAAATAGGCCTGCGACTTTAATTCGATAATGGCCCCAGCAGCCAAATAATCGATCTATCTGGTGTTCTGGTTTTAAGCAGAGTGAACTGGCCTCTTTAGAACTGCTGGCAGCCTCGCTGGTCCATTAGTAAGACTATAAAGTCAAAACATTGACTGGAAAAGGCCATTATGACTGGGCTCAGGAGTCATCATCGATAGATGATGTCATTTCAGAAACAAGCAAGCCAAGGTCACGAGGCCCGCCTGCCGGGTCTAGCCACCCTTCACGGAGTGCCACCACCCTCCTGGGCAGATACTGAAGTCTGCCAGGGGAGCAGGGGGTTGGGGAGGGGGGGGCGTCTGAGTGAGGACCTGCTTCATTTCAGGACCTCTTTTGGGCTCAGTCTGGTTTTAGAGGCTGAAGGCCACCTGCAGAGTCTTCCTTCAGCTGGGGCACAGCCGTCAGGCGCTCCTTTAACTCTCTGGGCTGCCCTCTGCTCTCCAGGGTCCTTCTCTCTTTTATCACACTCCTCACCGCACAGGCACCGCGTCCCTCTGTTCCCCATCCCCAGGTCCTACCACCCACCTCCTCCCTTCCTTGTCCAGGCTTTGGGAAAGAACGGCGGGCTCCATCTCCTCCCTTCAGCTCCCCTAGGCGCCTGCCTCTGCCCCTCACCCAACTATGACAGAGGTACCAGGCTCTGGGCTGAGAGGGCTTTGCCCGCCTCATCCCACTCACCCCCACAGCAGCCCGTAAGAAGTGGGGAGTACTGCCGCCCCATTGTACAGGGCAGGAAACTGAGGCTCGGGCAGACAGGCTGGGTCACTGGAATGCCCCGTGTGAACTCTTTGCCATGCCCTGACCAAAGTCACACACAACTCCTGCTAATTGTGATGGCCCCTTCCCAGGCCACACCTTCTGCCCGCTGCAGCAACTGGCCCTCTGCACACCTCTGTCCTGCCTTAGCTCTGGGGAAGGGGCCACCTGCCCCCAGTCGTTCCTCAGCACTTCCCAAGGCATCCCCTGGATTTCATTCTCGGCTCTTCACTTTTCTCAAGCTAGAAAGTCTCCCAAGGGAGGCTCTGAGCCCTCCTGACTTGGGGTCCAGGAGAGAGACCATCTGGTCTGTACCCTTGTTGCTCAAGGTCATGCTGAGGATGTCCTATCCTCCAGGCCAGTCAGCCTTCCATTCTTTTTTTTTTTTTTTTTTTTTAGAGGAATTTTTTTTGCTATAGGGTGTGTGGGCTTGCCAGAAAGAGAGAGAGAAACAGAGAGACAGAAAGCAAGAGATCACCCCGGGGGGTGGGGGATAGCCATGTTGCAATCCCTTCTCCTCCATTCTTCTCTCAGCATGAGTTTAAGCCCCGGGTTCGAGACTTGAACCACAGTTGATTACATGGGAGTCCAGTGACATAGCCATTATGCTAACTGCTGGTCCCCGCCTTCCATTCTCAAGGCTGCCACTACCTACTCCTGCTCTGCTTTCACTGAGCTGTGGAGAAACTGCCCTACAGGAGTAGGGAGAAGGTGTGAGACCCTGATAAGGTGGGCGGAGGCTATTTTTAGAGGACACGGGCTTTGCACTTAGGCTGGGAGGAAGGAAGAGCCAATGACGGCTTAGAACGTGGTTTTGTAAGGCTAGCTCCAAAGATAATGCACCGAAGTGACATCATTCCTTGTCACTCTCTGCTCGTCTGTGCCCTGAATTAATGGTAACTACTATCTGGATCTATTTCCCCTCAGCTCTTACCTTGGAGGCTTTGAAGTGGCTTTAGAGAAAAACCACATAGAGAAAGGAAGGCAGAAACAAAATGAAACTTTAGGGTGAGTGTGCTATCGTCTGAGCAAAGCTAAGTCCTGGTCAGCAGCAGATCAAAGATGAGGGAGCAGCATGGGGTACTCGCAGAGCCCGCGGAGGGCCAGCAGAGCGATGGGCAAGGCTGACGGAGAGCGCGGACGCTGGCCAGTCCCAGCGGGCAGCCTATGACCTTGAGCAGGTGCCCTGCGGCCCTTCAGGGGAGGGCAAAGCGGTGGCCACCTTTTCTCACCTTTGTGAGCAAGATGGGGGTCTTAAGGGTGCTCTCGCTCAGGGCCAAGTACGTAGGTTCTGGTCTGGTTTTGAGGTTCGGACACGAAAGAGCTAGGTCCAGCTCATCCTCAAGAATCTCAGAGGGCAAAGGGCAAATGCTGTGGGCAGAGTCAATAATACCGGCGGGTGGGGGTGGAGAAGCCCTCAGCCTGGAGGGCACAGGTTAGGTGCCCTAGTGGAAACTGAGGCCAGGAAGCGGCCAGACCGGAGTCCCTGGTCCCGCCTGTCACATGCTGCACTGCGAGGCTGATGCAGGCTACCCCATAGAGAGATACCCACAAGCACCCCCCAAGGGCGCACTTCCTGGGGGTGACCGGGGTATGGCCCAGGCTATTCTGAAGGCCCTAGTGGTGGGTCCTGTGCGAAGACCCGAGTCTGCGGGGTCGCCAAAGTCTGATTTCCGCAGTCCCTCTGGATGCGCGCAGCTGTGCCCCCGCGTCCCAGGCCGGGGCGGGTGAACAGGTTGCAGAACGTGCGGGCGTCAAGAGCGCGCTGGCGGCTCTCCCCGCCCCGCTCCTGGCCGCACCGCGGGAACCAAACCTCGCCCCTACAACCAGAGAAACAGATCCAAAGACGGAGGGGGCTTGTCAAGGCCATCCGGTGACCCTCCCGGCTCTCTCCTGCTCCACCTGTTCGCGTTGCGCGTATACATCGTGGCGCTTTAAACCGCGTCATCTCCGCAGTTCGGGAAACTTTTCCTGCCTCGAACTCGCGTAGCGCGAACCCACTGAGCGCGAACTCGGCTCCGCGTCCTCCCGAGCACTAACGCCCCCACTCCCACCCCCAGAACTCCGCGGGCGGAGAAGAGGCCGCTCCCACGTGCCCGGCCCAGGCACCTGCCCCAACCCAGCGCCCCGCGGGCGCGGAGTCCCGCCGCCCTGGAGTCGGGTGGACAGCGGGGCCGCCGGCTCAGCCAGGTCCTTTTCTCCCAGAGCCCCCGGGTCCCTCTCGCGTTTACAGATGCGACGCGGAGGTCCAGGGCGGAGGGCGCCCTGGCCAGGGCAGCGCGCACGGGGCGACAGGGACGCGAGCGCCAGGGACTGGAGTGCCGGGCTCCGGACCCCGAGACCCAGGCTCCCCAGCCCCAGAGGCAACTCAAGGCGGCAGCTATTTATAGAGGAGCCACGCTCAGTCCCTCTTGGCGGCGGCGGCGACAGCTGAATATTTTGCCCAGATATGGCTGGGCCCCGGCACGGGGGCAGGGAGCCCGCGAGCACCAGGAGGACCCCAGGGTGGGCGAGGGGCTTACCG
>NW_006159568.1:1236369-1242506 GCF_000334495.1 Tupaia belangeri chinensis
GGGCGGGCCAGGCTCCACGCTGCCACCGCGCTCCGCCCCGCCGGTGGCTCAGAGCCCTCTCCCTCCTCCCCTCTCCTCCCCTCCCCTCCCCTCCACTCGGGGGCGCCTGGGCAGCGCACCTTCCCCTGCTAGGAAGTGAAACGAAGCGGGGAGCGCAAGGCAGAGGCCCAGCCTCCTGGAAACCTGATTCTGCCGCCAAGCGAGTGCAGGGCACCTCTTTTTTTGGGTCTCAGCTTCCCCACTTCTACCAGGAGGATTTTAAGCAAAGGCAGAGTTATCTATAATAGAAAAGGTAGGCAGATTTTCATCTCTGCGGGGTCTGGAATTCAAGATTTTGAGATCGGAGGTCTTCCAGAGTGATGGAGCAAAGCTAGCCAAGAGGCGGTTACACTTTACTTCCTGTGAAGCGACAGGTCGGTCCCGCGTCCCGTTAGCCCATACCAGCCAGGGCTGCTATGAGCCCAAGCTCTTGACAGAGGTCATCTGTGAACACACAGTTCCGACAGAGTGGGTGGCGTCCTTAGGTAAGAGAATGGAGTGTCCAAAACGACTTGACAACAAAGTCCCGCGTTCTTAAAAGGGCAACGCTTTTCCAGAATAAACCACTTAAACCTGAACATAAACTTAAGGTGTTTTAAAAAACAATTGGCTCGTACAAAGAAATCTGTATAGGCCTAGAGAAACGTCTCATTTTGGATAATCATGGGAAAGGTTTTGGTGGGGCAGACTGTAACAAGAGCAACTCCATGATCCTGGATTATAAGTTATGAAGAAACACTTGAGACCTTCAGTTAGCGTAATGGCTATGTCGCTGGACTCCCATGTAGTGGACTGTGGTTCGAGTCCCAGACCAGGTGGCTTAAACTCACGCCTGGGATGGAGGAGAAGGGATTGCGGCATGGCCATCCCTCCTGGCAGGTGATTTCTCGCTTTCTGTCTCTCTGTCTCTGTCTTTCTGGCAAGAGCACACACACCCTATAGCATGGACCTCCCCCCACCCACAAAAAAAAAAGTTATGGAGAAACACCCATTAAGGGAAAACTCTGTTTCTCACGGAAATACATTCCTATAAAACCCTCATAGCTGTAGGAAAATGCTCTTTTAAGGGGTGCTATATATTTAAAAATATAGCAATGATTTAATATTTCAGGTTGTTTTTAAAAAATAAACATTCTTGCTGTGGAATCAAACACGTGAAACTTGTATACCACATAACACATAAATTCATCACTTGATGCACTGCTGCCTGGTCAGTAGACATCCCAGAGGCCCAGAAGCCAACCTGGCCTGGTGACTTTTCCTTAAAGACGCTCACTTTCTTGATTCTTAATGGTAATTTTGTCCTTATTTTCTTCTGCCTTTTGCCTTCATTTGTTCAAGTCTGTGTTGTGGGATTAATCTGCGAGTTCTCAAGCAGGTGTAGTCTGTTCTGGGCATTTCCCACTCTATGAATATGCTACAGTTTAAGAAAATGCATTTCCGGACCAGAAGGTGGCATAATGGTTACATTGCTGGACTCCCATGTAGTCGACCCTAGTTCGTGTCCCAGACCAGGAGGCTTAAAACTCATCCTAAGTGCATGCACATGAGTTCCCAAGATCCTGAGAGGAGAATGCAGAAGGGATTGTGGCATGGCCATCCTCCCCGGGGAGTGATTTCTCACTTTCTGTCTCTCTGGCAAGCACATACTCCCTATAGCAAAAATCTCTCTCCTAAAAAGAAGAAAAGAAAAAGCATCCCATTAATGAATAATGGATATTTAGTTTTTTCTCAGGTTTTAGCTATCATGGGTAATGATGCTGTGAGCATTCTTCACCAGTACCCTCCTGTACAAGTGTCCAGAGAGCTGCCAGGTTATCGAATGCATTAACAAAAGTTGAAACATTTGAGCCATTCTGGAACATGAGTAATGACAGCTTATTGAGGTTTGACCTTGAACTTGGCTCTGTCCTATACTGAACACATTTTCATGTTATGGGCCACCTGTATTTCCTCTTTCGTGAAGTGTGTGTTCAAATGTATTATCCGTCATTCTTTTTTTTTTTTTTTTTAGAGATTTTTGCTATAAAGTGCGTACATTTGCCAGAGAGAAAGAGAAAGTGAAAAATCACACCCCGTCCTGGGGAGGGGGGATGGCCACACTGCAATCCTTTCTCCTCTGGGATTTTGAGCACACATGCACACACACACTTGGCATGAGTTTCAGGCCTCCAGGTCCAATGGTGGTCAGCCACGTGGGAGTCCACATGCTACCCCCCGTAATAATTCTGGATAGCCTTTGTTTGTCCGGTATATTCTCTGTGTGTATATATGTATGTAGTTACATATATGATACATACATAAACGTTTTTAACTCTATATTCTAGTTTATACTTAACTATTCCTTTTTACTTTCTTAATATTTTTGAAGCATTTTTTTCTGTGAAAGAGACAGAATGAGGAGGGGGGGAGAGACACTCCACAAGCGCCTTCACACTGTGACCCATGCCCAGCCTCATCCAGCCGGGCTCACAGGCCTATGCACACACCTGGCATGTACAGGGAGCCTCTGGACGCGAACCTGAGACTTTCCCAGGCGGCTTCAGCATCACGGAGTGTTGCATTACTACCACCTCACACTTAGTAACTTCTTTTGATGAATAGGTGACCTTAGTTTTAATAGTCTATCATCCTTTCTCTTTATTGATAGCACTTTCTATGTCCTGCTTAAAAGCTGGTTCCTCGTCCTTGGTAATAAAGGCGTCTTTCCTATGCTATCTTCCTACTTGATCCTTTCGCACTGCGGTTTTCAATGGTATGAGGTAGGGATCATGTGTCATTTATTTGTCAAACTGTCGTAGCATCAGATTAGTCTGTCAGTTACATCAACAAATTGTTTTGTTTTAAAAAGTAATGGAAACGTTTATAAAGTCAGTGAAATAGAAACTACCAAAAAAAATAAAAAAATAAACTTCCTCTTCTATAGTTGTAGACAATTTGAGGACTTTTGCTTTGTGATGGAAATAAACCATTACTTAAAAATAAATGTAGACTGCTTTATTTTACTTAAACATTTGTGTGCTGAGATATTTTGATTTCATCACAAATCTTTAATCACTGGCATGAGTGTTCCTGAATTTTGAATAATGTTATTTGTAAATGTTAAATAGACATTTTTAAAAGCTAGGAAGGTAACTTCAACATGTTTGTAATGAAAACCTTGGGCTAGTTCAGTGGCCCAGAAATAATATGCTGCTTGAGTGACACTGGTGCCACACGGGAGATCAGGGTTTGGTTCCCCAACCGATCTGTACGCACTGGCTGTGCCCCGATCATGACTGGATAGAAGTGTGTATGCGTGTGTGTGTGTGTGTGTGCCTGACTGGATAGAAGTGTGTGTGTGTGTGTGTGTGTGTGTGTGTGTGGTGATTATGGTGTGAAACTCTGTTGAGGTTGTTTCTCTGTCTCTCATGAAGTAAATTTTTAAAAGTTTTAAATACCAGGTCTTTACCTTCCTCTCTGTTCTCACTTTTCCTTGATCTTCTCAAATTAAGAACAAGTGGGAAAGAAGTTTGATCTCTACCCTGATTTTCTCTATTGAATTCCACTCTGAGTTTCCAATAGGCTATACAGCTCTTCACACGGAGGTCTAACTATTGGCTCAAATTAAAATTTCCAAAACCAAATTTTTAAGCATCCCGCTCAAACTGATTAAGGATCAATCCTAGTCACTCAGATCGTAAGCCTTGGCTTCTCTCTTTTCCCGTCTTCTTACAAATAAATATTTATGTTTGTATATAAGTTCTGTTTTAATAACTCTAACTAAAAACTCCATAAAGTCTTCCATTTTTTCCTCCACTCCCATTTTCCCCCATTGTTCCACTGCAGCCCAGGGGTTCCTGACCTCATCTCTGGACAACTGCTAAAGGCCACAACTATTGGTTTGCCAGCCCTTCTGCCTACTGATTAGCGAGCTGATGATGAGTGCTCGAGGTGTGCAAGATGTCGGTCTGCCTTGTTGTGGGTGATAGACAGCGGTGTGCTGGAGCCACTTAGGTGAGGCACACTCAGTGACATCACATCATTAGCTGGGAATCAACCATGGTGGGGATATTTACAATACTTGAATTGTCTGTCTCTACGAATCAAGGCTCACCGCTCCATTTACCAAAAGCAGCTGTCAAAGGGTTACCAGTAATGACTGAGACCCAGCCTTCCTTCAAGGGGCTCACAATCTAGTTGGGATGATTGGCTCAGGCTAGGTAACACCATAAGCCACAGTGAGAGATGGGCACCTGGAAAGGCATCATTGATGCAGTAGAAGGGAGCATGCAGGAAGGCTTCCTGGTCAGCCTGGGAGGCCAGGCAGGATGCCGACGAGAAAAACGGTGGGGCGGATATAATGGGCTGCAGGCTGAGGGAACAGGCTAAGCAAGGTTTAGAGGGGAGCCAGGCTTGCTTTAGCATGTCAGTGGTCCTGGATGTACAGGCATGGAGTTTAGGAACCAGATAAAGGTCTAGCGTGGCTGAAGCAGGGAGTGGTGAACAGCACGGTTGGGTCTGGGGACTGTGGAGGGCCTGGATCTTAGGTCTTGACACTCTCTTGGCAATAAGAAGCCCCTCAACATTTGGAGTGAAGGGCACGCTGGTTTGCCTGTGTTGCTCCTCTAACAAAGCTGAAGTGCTAGAGACTCAGGATCGGTCTTCGCTTGCGGCTCTGTGGTGCAGTGGTAATGTGCCGCTCAAGAGAAGCCAGATCCCCCATGACGGCTGTGGTTCAATTCTCTGGTCTTGTCAGCCTGAAACACACCAGGCATATGTTTAAGGGCCGAAGATTGGACAGGCTGGAGGACCGCGGGAGGGGGATCATAGTGTAGCCAGACCCTGTGAAGGGTGCCCATCTGTGTGTCATGTGTGCACATACATGTTCCATCATAAATAAAGGGGAAAACAACTTTAAAAAAGGATAATAAACTTAGAAATAACAAGGTAGTCCGTTTTTATATTGATAAACATTTTTATTCTAATATTATAGTAATAATTCAAGTGCAATTTCCTTTGAAAAGTCAACTCTGTTAAAACATAACTTGTTAAATATCTTTCATCAAACATAGCATACTTTTTTTCAATCCCCCACAGCAGTCAGAGCCATGTAGCAGAGAGAAGATTTTTTTTGAAAGCCTACTACATTTTGTTATTGCTAAAAAATCTGAATTAGTTGTCAAGGTCTCAGGAGCAGTGATTAATTAATTTTTGAAAGCTCTACCAGATACTCTGACATAAAATCATGAATCCAGATATCTGTGTCTGGCAGTGACGTGTCCACCAAGTAGACCACAGCTTTCCGGTCCCAAGGGTTAGCGTTTTCGATGACCGTGTGCACCAGTGCCACCAGAGGCTTCTTCTCCACGTGATTCCGAAACACCATCGAAGCCTCCTCAGACCACTGGTTGCACTTCACTCCTAGGAGAAAGAAGGAGGTAAGGAAGAGGTGAGGGGCTGCAGGAGTCTTTCTTTGGTTCATTACAGTGGAAAATGACTGAGTCAGTTCCAAAGTAGATGAAGTATCTCAGGATAGACTTGCCTAAACAGAGCAATAGTTGTTGGACAGCCTTGAAAAAGAGCGGTCACTTTTGTAAACACAATCCCAAGGTTTTTTTTTTTTTTTTCTTCTTTTTAAAATGTTTTCTAGAGAGATACAGATAGAGACGGAAAGCAATAATGCACCCCCCCCCTCCATGGGGCAGGGTCACACTGCAATCCTTTCTCCTCCACCTCTCCCACCTTCTGGGGTTTGGGGTATGCCCAGAGTGATTTTCAAGTCGCCAGGTCCAGGACTCACACTGCTCTGTCGGCTGTATGGGATCCAGCTGCCTTAGCCACCTGGCCATGCATGGGCTGACCGACAGACCCCAGTTCTACCTGAGATTGAGTGCTGTATTATAAAATGAGTGGCAGCTGGACGTTTCCCACACATAACCTAGATGGAGGTTTAAGTCACTGAAATAACCGAGATAGCAACGGGGAATAAAACAGCAATACCGATATTAACGGCATTTCTCATAAAGACTTTTTCTGATGGACAAAATACAGTGAAAAAGAAAAGAGGAAAAAAGAATTGCTATATGGTCTATTTACAGTATAAACTCTCAAAGTTA
>NW_006159568.1:1242520-1311885 GCF_000334495.1 Tupaia belangeri chinensis
GCTTGAAAGTCGGAAACTCGGTTATTATTCCTAGCTCATCCTCTTTCGAGTGGTAAGATCTTGTGCAAAGCAGGTTATCTCTCAGCCTTTAGTTTACCTATCATTAAAAAAACGAATTGAGAAGTCAACAAGTGGCATAGTGGTTAAGGCGCTGGACTTCCACATGGCTGACCACGAGTTCTGGACCTGGCAGCTTGCTTTCTCACTTTCTCTTTCTCTCTCTGTCTTTTCCTGGTCAAATTAATAATGTAATAGTCTCTAAATGAAAAACCTGGTTAAGTTATATGTATTTTAGCCCCTATGAGTCTCTAAGTATCTACAACTTTTGAACCTGAGAGATCAAGTTTTTAAAAATTCTAAATTAGATTTAAAAATAAAATTGAAAAGAGAAAAATATTTTTTAAAAAGAAACACTATTAATCTAATATAAATTAAGTCCACATAGACTACACTAGATAAACTGGAAATTATGTACCAAAGGAATGAAGCTCTGGGGGGTTACAGACATTGTTCTAGAAGATTTGCAATCTATAGCACGTGGCGAAATTCTTGCTTCATTAAATTTGATGGTTAAGAATTTCCCACGAGAGAAACCTAGAAGTCTCATTTTTGTCTCCAGCAGCCCTGACACTTTTTGAGCCATGTTACTGAAGAAGGAAAAAGATAACAAAGAGATAACCCTTCTACAGAGCTTCACCAGGGAAGTAAGAGACGACCCCACAGGGTGGCTCCCTTACTCATATGATTTAGGCAACCGTGTGCAAAGCCATGCTGCGCAGATACAAAGGGCATCCACCTCACGCGCAGATGTAATAATGCAAGAATTCACCAGGGCCTGTGGAGGGTAAGCATCCAGGACTCTTCTTTTGAGTGGGTAAGCGGTAATTCCAAGGTCCCTGGAAAATCCTTAAAGCATTTTTTGTTTAAACAGCTACCCATTGGTTCCACGTAGGTTCCACAGAGTTCTTTGGATCCAGGAATGTTCCCGATTATTTCAAAAGGCTTGCCTGGACAGTCTACCAAAGTGCTGACTCCAATGGCCGTGTCACAACAGCTGACTCCCATGAAATGCCCAGTCTATGCGACTCTTCTCCTTGTGCTGGATGCCTCTGTCCAGGAAAGAGAGACGTTCCCTCCACCACACGAACGCTTGACTAACTCCTGTGTTTCTAATAAATAAACGAGGAAGGTCCTCCCTTCAAGAGGAGTAATCTGAGAGTAACTCAGCAGGAGGCTTAGCAGAGGTGAGTCCAGAGGTGAGTCCAGACCTCATAGACAAGACCCAACAGTTAAACAAGATCCACGTATTTATGCTACATGTTTCAGTTTAGAAGGCAATTCATTCACATTCTCTCGTCTGATCCATGCAGCAGTTAAGTGCCATGAGGAAGACCGGGATTTACTGGCCATCTGATACATAATTATGGGAGCAGGTGGAGAAGTTACCTAACTTGGATCCAGGCAGGTGGAGAAGTTACCTAACTTGGATCCAGGCCTTTTGATTTTCTTTGTGAGGTGGAAGTAAAGACAGGCATGCACTAGAGACAGATCACTGGGTTAAGGCTGTGGGGTCGTGGGCAAGACAATTTCTTTAAGCTAGTGTGGGGAAGAATTCAATGAAATCAAGTGGCTGGCAGAATTTCTAGCTTTTGGTCTGGCATATAAGGAGCTTAGAAGTTGCTATTTCATCCTTATAACAAGCAAAGAGCCGAAGAAACTGAAACATCAACAACTCTTCTTACATCTGTCAGAGAAGGGAGTCACAGGGCAATCTGCTGCCCCTCTAAATTAGAGAGACCAACAGGCAGATACGAGGGACCCACTTACTAGGACAGAAACCAGTGAGCAGCTGGTGGCCACGCCTTGTACAAAGGGCCATGAGTGTGTTATGTCCAATTACCATGGGAATTTCATTTGAATTCTAGCAAGAAGACACAGATACTAGCAAATATTTCAATATAAGGCAATCTGCAGCTTTCTACTAGAAGGTCAGCCACAAGTCAAAGACGACTTTACATACATATTTCTTTCATTGCTGAGATCAGCCACTTGTGTCACTGTGTTGAATGTACGGGCTGAAGACTGGGCAGTAGCACACGGATCAGGGTGGTCTAGTACGGTCACTGCTGGGAACCTCTGCCGGGATCTGCGGGAGAGGAAAGCCTAAACCGGAGCTGGTGAATGCTGGAGGCTCACGTGGACCAGTCTGGGAGTTAACCATGCCAGGGAGACCCAGGAACAGGGGCTCCCGTTTCTGAGAGTTTTACCTCTAGGAACACTACCAGGTCCTCACAGTGAATATCAGAGAAAAATCCCCTTATGTTTCCAGAAGGGAGAGGGAGAAAGGAG
Organism: Tupaia belangeri chinensis; assembly: GCF_000334495.1. Taxonomy (NCBI): domain Eukaryota; kingdom Metazoa; phylum Chordata; class Mammalia; order Scandentia; family Tupaiidae; genus Tupaia; species Tupaia belangeri. The sequence continues at coordinate 1,244,870 of NW_006159568.1, forward strand.
TATTTTGAAATACACTAGAGAGCTCTCTGTTCTTCTTGACAAGCCTTGTCCCCTCCAGAGAAACTTCTACCCGAGCCTGATGTGCTGGGGTCTCACCAGAGTCTAATCCACTAGAGGGAGAAATGCCAAATTCCACTCCCCTCTTGCCATCCTGCTCTGCCGAAGGTCAGAAAGAAACATGAGAAGCACAGGTGAAGTTCACGGTCCACGGGCAGACTGGGGCTATGGAACAACCCTGGCTGCTAAAGACCCGGTCCACGGGCAGACTGGGGCTATGGAACAACCCTGGCTGCTAAAGACCTGTTTACTGGAGTTCTTTGTACCCAGTACGTCACGTCCACCTTTCCACAAAAACTACAAGTGACACTAAAGGCAAAGGACCCAGTCTGAAGAGACTGAACAAGCATCGGAATCAGTCAGACACGGCAGGAATGTTAGAATGATCATACCAGGCATTTAAAACAACTTTGATTAACATGCTAAGGACTTCAATGGGAACAGCAGACAGAATCCAAGAGCAGATGGATAACATAAGTAGAAAGATGAAAGAATTAAAAATAAATGCTAGAGATCAAAAATACTATAACAGAAAAGAAGCAGGTTTTAATGGGCTCATTAGTACACTGAACATAGCTGAAGAAAGACTTCTGAGCTTGAGGATATGGTAATAGAAACCTCAAAACCAAAAGGCAAAGAGAAAAAAGAAAGAAAAAGAACAGAATATCCAAGAACTGTGATGCAGCTACAAATGTAGTATTGGAATAGTAGCAGGAGAAAAGAGAGGGAGGGAGGTAAGTAATATGTGAAACAAAGACTGAGAATTCCCCAGAATTAATGTCAGGCACCAAACCAGAGATCCAGGAAGGCCAGAGAACACTTGCCTCCCACCAAATACATCTGGGCATATAGGCTCAAACCTTAGAAAAATCGAAGATACTGAAGAATCTTTTATTTATTTATTTGGAGAGGTTTTTTTGCTATCGCCAGATAGACAGAGAGAGACATAGAGACAGAAAGCGAGAAATCACCCCCCAGGGGGGATGGCCACACCGCAATCACTTCTCCTCCATTCTCCTCTCGGGATCTTGGGCCTGAACGCACATGCGCCTGGTGTGAGTTTAAGCCACCGGGTCCGGGACTTGAACCACGGTCGACTACATGGGAGTCCAGTGACATAGCCATTACGCTAACTGCTGACCCCTTATTTTATTATTTTTAAGGTTATTGCCATGTGCTTGGGTGTATGTGCTTGCTGGACACACACACACACACACAGAAAGAGAGAGAGAAATCACCTCCCAAGGAGGCCATGCCCACAATCCCTTCCCCATTCTCCTCTCAGGGTTTTGGGCACGCACATACACACACACACGCACACACGTGTCTGGTGTGATTTTCAAGCTGCCCAGTCTGGTACTCAAACCACAGTTGGCCATGTGGGAGTCCAGCGCCTTAACTACCATACCTCCTGCTGGGCCGATAAAGAAAAATCTTGAAGAAAGCCAGAGGGGAAACGCAACACCTCACTATAAGGAACTAAGGTTAAGAATTATATCCAGCTCTTCCAAAATCATGCAAGCAGGAAGAGAGTGGAGTGTTGAGAGGAAAAATCCCCACCAACTAGCATTTAGTATCCTATGAAATTATTCTTCAAATGTGATGAAGAAATAAAGACTCCCAGACAGATAAAACTTGGGGGAATTTGTTGCCAGTAGACCTGCCTTTGAAGAACTGTTAGACAAAAAAAAGTTTTTCAAAAAGAAGAAAAATGACATAGGTGAAGAATTTGGATCTACATTTTAAAAAAAGGAACAGCATCGGAGCAAATGAAAGTAAAATAAAAACTTTTATTTGTACTCTGAATTAATCTAATAGGTAACTCTGTTCAAAACATTGATAGCACTAATGTATTTGATTATGCTTGTATGTATCTCTGTATGTCAGTACGTGTGTGTCCATGCACTTAGGTACCAGTGAACTGAATGACAGCAAAAATACAAGGCATAGACAGTAGGAAGTAGAATTATTTTATTATCATAAGGTGCCTACATTACCTGGGAAGTGGAATGTTATCGCTCTAAAGTGAAGTTGGATTAGCTATAAATGTACATTGAAAACACTAAGCAAACAAAAAAGAACAAAACTTGATATTCTAAGAAGAGAAAATGGAATCATATAAAATGCTCGTTAAAAAGCAGAAAAAGTATGGGAGACAAAAATAATAACAAAGACAACAAATAGAGAACATTAACAAATATTGTTGCTATTAATCCAAGTGTATTAATAATCACTTCAAATATCAACAGTCTAAATACATAGATTCAAAGACATTATCCAAGTGGAGTAAAAAACAAGATTCAGGGACTAGTAGACGGTGTAATGGTTATGTCATTGGACTCCCATGTAGCCAACCATGGTTCGAGTCCCAGACCTGGCAGCTTAAAACTCAGGTGCAGACATGTCTGAAGTCCTCAGAAGAAAATGGAAGAGAAAAGACTGCAGCATGGCCATCCCCCTTGGGGAGTGATTTGTCGCTTTCTGTCCCTCTGTCTCTTTGGTGACTGTATGTGCTCTATAGCAAAAATCTCTCTCTCTAAAAAAAAAAAAAAAAAAAAAAAAACAAAAACACCAAGGTTCAGGGACCAACAGATGGTGTAGCGATTATGTCACATGGCCGATCACAGTTTGAGTCCTGGACCTGGTGGCCTGAAAATCATGCTGGGTGCATGTGCGTGTATGCCCAAGATTCCGGGAAGAGACTGGAGGAGAAAGGAATTCAGGGCAGCCATCTCCCCCTGAGGGGTGATTTCTCACTTTACCTCTCACTGCATCTGTCTGTCTGTCTGTCTGTCTGTCTCTCTCTCTCTCTCTGGTGAACACATGCACCCTAAAACAAAACTCTCAAAAAAAAAATACAACTCCAACTACATATTATCTCCAACAAAACCTACTTTAAATATAAAGACGTGCATAGAGCGATTTTTAGGGATGGAGAAAGCTATAACATGCTAACACTAATCAGAAGAAAGCGGGAGTAGCTACCTTCATCCAGACAGCGCATACTGCAGCACAACGGCCCATTGGTACAGAGTAATACGTGCAAGTAACCATTAGCCATGATCCTGGTGATGGGGATGACAGTGCCATGCACTCACTCCTCAGAGAATCCTTCTCTGGACAATTTGATTGTTATGTTTAACAAGATAAGTTGTTACCAAAACCTGAACATGAAAAAGTGAAAATGACAAGCCAGCAGGTGACACGGTGGTTATGGTGGCTGGATCCCACATGGTCAACTACACAGTTCAAGTCCCTGACACAGTCACTTGAGAAACACACAGGCCCAGCAAAAATACAAGGGACAGAGGGAAAGTAGTAGAATTATTTTGCTGTCATCAGGTACCTACATTACCTGGGAAGTGGTATGTTATTGCTCGAAAGTGAACTTGGATTAGCTATAAATGTACATTGAAAACACTAGGGCAACCGCTAAACAAACAAAAAAGAGGGAAACTTGATATTCCCAAGAGGAAAGCAGAAAGCGAAGGGACTGTGGTGTGTCCATCTGCCTTGGAGGGATGTCCTCTCATTCTCTCTCTCTGACGAGTACACACACCCTATAACAAATTTTTTTTTAAAAAAAGTAAATATGGGGACCAGCAGATGGCATAATGGTTACTGGACTGCCACATAGTCAACTGCAGTTCTAGTCCTGAACCTGGCGACTTAAAACTCACGGTGAGCACATGTGCATGCATGCCCAAGATCCCGAGAGGAGAATGGAGAAGAAGGGATTGTGGCATGACCATCCCCCCAGGAGGTGATTTCTCGCTTTCTGTCTCTCTGTTTCTCTCTGTCTCTCCAGCAAGTGCACATGCCATATAGCAAAAATTTCTCAAAAGAAAAAAAAAAAGTAAAAATGAAAAAAAACCACAACCATTAAGTTTGAAGAATTTGAGTCCGAAGCAGACTAACTGGTGGCCTGGCCTTGTACAAAGAGCCATTATTACCATGAGAATTTCATTTGAATTCTAGTAAGAAGACATAAGAACTGGTAATACATATGCTTCTAATAAAAAGTTGTCAATACATAAAAGAAGAATCTCTATATATGATTTCTTTCATTGCTGGGATCAAGACATTCCTGTCACTGTGTTAATAATAAATGTGTGGTGTGAGCAGAGATGAAGACTGAGAGCAGTAGCACATGGGTCAGGGTGGTCTCGTCGGTCACGACTCCCCATACCCCAGTACAGCAGTGCACAGAGAGCCCAGGTGACTGCAGGTGTCTTTGCCTGCCCTCCAGTCTGGCTTCCAAGTCCTCGGTTAACGCTGACAGGCCTCTGGGTCAAGCTTCATGAACTAACTGCTCACATTCCCTAAAAGTAGGATGCTCACAGAGGAGCTCTCAGCATTGTACTGCTTTTACAAAAGATAAAAGGGAATTTCATTAGACGATATTAAAGAGAGGGACTATGTGCCTATTAAATTAGCTCCTCTTACTGTAATGAGAAGTCAGGACTGGTGTGAATACGGTGACATGAAATTGTTCACTCACATGGTATTATTTGTGATGCAAACTGAAAACTCACTTAGCCATGAAAATGGTCCTATTTTATGATCCAAACGTGTTCTACTATTGTGGGAAAAAATTTCATTATGTAGGTGTATTATAACTTATAATAACATTATGTAACTCATTATTACATAAACAATGTATATAGTAATAAAATATTCTCCTTCTACTGGATTTTTGTTTTTCTTATTTACTTTTAACAATCAAACCACGGATATTATCACATACATCATTTCCTTTTGTTGGTTATTTAGGCTATTTCCATTTTTGTGTGCTTTTTAAGCTCGTACACATATCTGCAGAGTTTTTCTTAACGTTACAATAAAAAGTATAAACAACCTAAATATTCAGCAAAAGGGAAATACTGATTAAACAGAATAGTTTACATCCATTAAGAATAATGAGTAAAACCATGGAATAATCAACCAAACAATAGTTAGGAAAAAAACCTCAATACAGAAAAACAGAATGAAATAGTGCACATGCACTAAAATTACACTTTAAAATACACCCATTCATGAAACTAGAAATAGAAGGAAGGAAAATAGAAACAGCAGATATAATGTGGAAGAGCATGACTATAAAAGAACTTAAAACTGTTTCCATTATGGTCAAAATGTTGTTAGTGACAAAAACGTAAAACCCACTGAACTCTCCAGCGGACGAATGACTCGGCGTGTCCTAAGCACCCAGGACAAAACGACCAGACGTGCTGTGCTGTGATGCGTCCGCATTCCTCAGGACTTACCTGCCAGCTGAGCTGTGACTGCTTGGAACGGCAGCTTGCGGAACATGTCCACAAGGGGCTGTACTTTCCTTATGTTGACCAGTTCGTGCTTGCCGTAGTCCAGCTCATACACGGACACCAGCCCGTTGGTCAGGATTCCTTTCAACAGCACCCTGTGCCACCTAGATGAGCATCGCATTAAAAAGGAAGAGCAAACACAGCAAGTCAGCCCCTGCGTGACGGGAAGGGACAGTTACGATGAAAAACATGAATGCAAACGGTTACCAAAACGTAAAACTATATTGCCGCTGCCTTTTTTTAAAGAATCATTTTTATTTTATTCATTGTCATTTTATTTCTTTCTTTATTTTTGAAGTTAACCAGAGAGAGACAGAGAGAGAGAAGGCTAGTGAGAAAGCAAGTTGCCAGGTTCGGACTTGAACTGTGGTCATCCATGTGGGAGTCCAGCTACCCTCACCACCATGCCCCTGTCGGCCCTGCCATGGACTTTTTTAAGGCAATTGTTGCTTCTTTTTCCAAACGTTATTGGTTCTGCTTTGCCACCGGCTCATTTGCTAGAATTTGCTCATTCAAAAGACTTTGATGGGTCTCATAGAACCAGTGAAAAACTGATAAAGGACTATGAGCCATCATTAAGCAGTAAAACAAATGCCATGGAGGGTGGTCAGGACAAGGCCAGGGAACCCTTGGCTCTGAGAGGGGATGGCTACATGTTTAGTACATGGTACATGTTTGGAAGATGGAAGTAAGCAGGACCAGCTGGTGTTGAAGACATGTTTGAGAAGTGAAGCACAGAAGACTTGAGAGGGCCTGGGGGTCTGGAGCACAGCAAACATGCCAGTATAGCTACTGGGTCGTCAGAAAAGTAAAAATGTTTTTCTATGCAAAAATGCGTCATGACTTTTCCTACAACCCAATGGAAGGCAGCGTGTGTAGACAAAAGAGAAAGACTGTGAAGGCAGGCGGAAGAATGATTAAAAAAAATTTGTGAACAAAACCTTCAATCTTTAGGTATTCTAAATAAGGACATTAAAAAGCAACACAAGGGACCAGCAGCTAGTGTAATGGCTATGTCGCTGGACTCCCATGTGGTCGACCGTGGTTTGAATCCTGGACCCGGTGGCTTAAACTCACGCCAGGCACGTGTGTGTGCGTGCCCAAGATCCCGAGAGGAGAATGGAGGAGAAGGGACTGCGGCATGACCATCCCCCCTGGGGGTGATTTCTCACTTTCTATCTCTCTGTCTCTGTCTCTCTCTTTCAGGCGAGCGCATGTACCCTATGGTGAAAACCTCTCCAAAAAAAGAGAAAAGAAAAGAAAAAGAAGCAACACAGAATCTCAAGCCATCACCTAAAATAAAGAACCTGGACTAGGCAGGAGAATGTGGGGAGGAAAAGGAGTCTGGTTTCAGATCTGAGTTGTTCAAGGCAGCAGAAAGAAATTTTTATGACTATACATTTTCCCTCTCAGTCTACATCAACATCATGGAAAGGCTAATACATAAAGGATAACTGAAGGCTAATACATACAGGATAACTGTAAGATCCTGAGGCTTCAATGATATCATTAGAAAGTATTAGCACGCTAAGGAAAGAAAGATTGTTCTAACTGCTAGAAGAAAACACCTATGGAGACAGCGTCTGCTCTTCCACGGTTTGAGTTGGACTCTCCTGCAGGAGGCAGGTCTGGCTGTTCTCTGAACATGTTTATCAGCCATATGCCACAAGCCCAGTGGAACAACAGGGCCCCTTACTGCCACACACTGTGGCACTGGACTGGCCAGGCTGGGCGGATTGTCTAGTCAGTGGATACCTCGCAGAGAATGGGCATAGGAAACCCAAGCAGCTGCTGCAGAGTAAACTAGTGAGATATCTACAGACAGGCCACATTTAAACACTGGGACTGGGGGTTGCTGGGAGACCTCCAGAAACTTTCAGTCAGGCTCAAAGCACAGCAGGAAACACTATAATCCACGAGCCCCAGAGATCACTGGGACATAGTTAGGATTCGTAATAAGCCCATGAGCTTGGGAGGCCAAATAAAACCCGAGCTGTGGTACTCTCTGGGTCATTTTCCACTTGTGTCACCCTGGGCTCTTTATTTAACCTCTCTAAGCCTGCGTTGTCTCATGTGTAGTATTTCATGTTAATTCACTTGCAGAAATAATAAACAAAAAGTGCCTATATATAACATTACTTGTCATATGATAGGCACGTGGCCAATGGTAGCCCTCATTATTGTTAAAATGAAGAACTTCAGACCAGACTGAAAACTTCTGATGTGGAAATGCTAGTTTGGTACTAGTTGCTGATATGCTCATGTGTAAAAGCAGACGACATCTGGCATCTCCCAGTATCACTGTCTTTAAACTGTACAGGGCAAAAATGATGGGGGTCTGTGTTTCTAGACCACGAACAAGAGATGCCGCAGTGAGGAGAGACCCACTAGGACATGGGCATGTTGTATTTCTATTTACCACTCAATTTTCAAAACTAATAGTGTAAATGAGAGCTTCAGTTTGGACTATGTTACCAATTTCAGGGCAAAGCTTCACTTGGCGTTTGTTAAAACTAGGTTCTGAGTGCAGAAATCCTGATTCAGGTTGCCTGGGGTGAGGGGGAAACTGCATTTTATTTATTATTATTATTATTTAGATTTTTACCATAGGACATGGTGCACTGCCACAGAGAGACAGAGCGAAAATGAGAAATCACCCCCGGGGAAGGAGGGACATACCGCAATCCCTTCTCCATTCTCCTCTCAGGATTTTGGGCACATAAATACACATGCCCAGTGTGATTTTCAAGCCACTGGGTCCAGGACTCAAACCATTGCTGACCATTTGGGAATCCAGTTCCTTAACCACCCGCGCCACCTGCTGGCCCCAAGAGAATCTTCATTTTTAATAAGTCAAGTTATTTTGATGCTAAAATAGATTTGGAAACCAGTGTAACTGGGGGGAAAAAAGGCATTTGAAATTCCTAAAACTCAATTTACCATATATGGGAACAAATTTTATTAAAAAGTCCCGAGTCTTAAGCAAGAGAGAAACTCAAAACACTACATTGATTTAGTTCTTGAAGTTTAACAAAATCAGGTAATCTGTTCTTGAAATATAAAACATCCTGGGGACAAATGAACCGGTCAAAACACAGACCTGGGCAGAACTGTTCAGACCTAAGGAGAGTAGGCAGGAAGTCTGAGGCCCTACCGTGGAGGTCGCCAGGTTATGCCTCTCTTACCCGAAGACCTCTTTCCTCCAAGCAGGATCTCCCCACTGTAAATGATCATTCATCTGCCCCTCCAGGGGACAGCTAACATCAGTTTGTTTTTTTGGAGAGATTTTCACTGTAGGGCGCGTGCGCTCGCCAGACAGACAGAGAGAGACATAGAGACAGGAAGCGAGAAATCACCCCCCAGGGGGGATGGTCACACCGCAATCCCTTCTCCTCCATTCTCCTCTCGGGATCTTGGGCACGCACGCACACGTGCCCAGCGTGAGTTTTAAGCCACCGGGTCCGGGACATGAACCGCGGTCGACTACGTGGGAGTCCAGCGACATAGCCATTATGCTAACTGCTGGTTCCCACATCAGTTTGCTTTTAACTGTGATTGAATTCTAGTGAAGAGTTCTAACAGGCAAACTTATAAAAACTTAATCTCACATATGCTTACAGTTGTAAATAACAATAGTAAAAATGTTTTTTTAAAGATGAAAGGTTTAGGGACCAGCAGTTAGCGTAATGGCTATGTCACTGAACTCCCATGTAGTCAACCACAGTTCAAGTCCCAGACCCGGTGGCTTAAACTCATGCCAGGCGCATGTGCGTGCATCCCCAAGATCCCAAGAGGAAAAGGAGGAGAAGGGATTGCAGCATGGCCACCCACCTCTGGGGGGTGATTTCTCACTTTCCGTCTCTCTGTCTGGCGAATGCATGTGCCCTATAGCAAAAAACCTCTCCAAAAAAAGAAAAAAATAAATATTGTTTTATTTTCCCATGAAAATGACAAAGCTTTAATATATGTCTATGTTGTCAGAAAAAAGAATGAAAGTATTTCATATAAAAAATAAGCACTGTGACCTTTTAAACTGAGCTTTGAGGGGTGTGTATGTGTGTTTGTATGTGCGTGGGTCAGGAGGGAGATGGTTCTTTGTGTTTGGCTTCGACAAATAAGCTTGTCCATTCCCTCTAAGGGACAGGACAGGGTAGTCACGGCATCTCCCAAGGCTTCGCTGCTTGAGTGGAGAGTAGAGAGGCATGCTCGGGCTTCACTAGGACAGAAACAGCTCATCTACAGGGTCTTGGGGAGAAGAATGTGGATCCAAATGTGAAAAATGAGAAAATTGAAGCACTGAACAACTATAAAGAAGTATAGTTCTCATAGTCTAAAAAGGTCAATGAGTAGTGAAATACCTTACATCTTTTGTTTTAGAATTATTCATTTAATTTTATTTATTATTATTATTGTTATTATTATTTTCATTTGATCAGAGAGAAAGGGAATGTGAGCAAGTGAGTTGCCAGGTATGGGACTCGAACCATGGCCAACCACATGGGAGTCCAGTGCATCAACCATCACGCCACCTGCTGGGCCCATAACTTACATCTTAAAAAAGGTGGCATGACTGCTAGGAAGCAATTGACAACACTTAGCGGTATACGTCAAAAAATGTGTCATCTTTCCCGTTTTTTAGAAATTAATTTTGACTGGGCCTTTAACAATTATTTATTTAATTCTATTTATTAATCCTTCATGTTAATTTGACCAGAGAGAGAGAGTGAGAGAGGGAAAGTGAGAAAGTAAGCCACCAGGTCTGGGACTCAAACCGTGGTCAGCCATGTGGGAGTGTCCAGTAGCTTAACCACCACGCCACCTGCTGGTCCCAAAACTTGTCATCTTGTTCACTAATAATGTCTCTACTTGGAATCTATCTTGTAAGTATATGATCAGAGATGCAACCAGAATTTATATTCAACCTTCTAACAGTGAACAATTTGTAAGGGAAAAAAAAAAACACAACAAAAGAGAATAAATTATGATTTCTCCATGTAATAGACTGCCCATTCAGTCATTAAAATAATGTTACCGAAGGGGCCAGCAGATGTTGTAATGGTTATGTCGCTAGACTCCCACATGTCTGAACACAGTCTAAGTCTCAAACCCAGTAACCCAGTGGCTTGAAACTCATGCTGGGCGCCTGTGAGGGCCTGCCCAAGATTTTGGGAGGAGGATAGAGGAGAAGCGACTGTGGTGTGGCCATCCTCTGGGAGGGTGATTTCTCACTTTCCTTCTCACTGTCTCTGCCTCTCTCTGACGAGTGCATACAACCTATGGCAAAAATTTCTAAAAAAAAATGTTTTGGAAGAAAGTATATTGTATGAAAAAATGTCCACAGCCTAATGTTAGGAAGAAAAAAAAGCAGGTACAAAATTATATATGATAATAATATTCAGAATGAGCTTCTCCAATATGAAAATCTTAAAACCAAAATGTTCCAAAATCTGATTTTTTTTTTTAAAGAGATTTGTGCTATAGGGCACAAATGTGCTTGCCAGACAGAGAAAGAGAGACAGAAAGCAGAAATCACCCCGAGGGGGATGACCACACGGCAATTCCTTCTCTATTCTCCTCTTGGGATTTTGTATACATACATACACGCTTGATGTCTTTCAAGTTGCCGGGAGTCAACCACATGGGAGTCCAGGACCTTAGCCACTACTCCACCTGCTGGCCCCCAAAATCTGAAAATTTTAAAGTGTTGACATAATGCCACAAGTTAAAAATTTCTCAGCTGACTGCATGTTATGGGTTGTGGTCAAAATGCAGCAATACAAAAGTATCCTATAAAATTATTTTAGGCTTTGTGTATAAAGTATATTTGAAACATAAATGAATTTCATGTTTAGTCTTGGGTCCTGTTCCTAAGATATCTCAGTATATATATATAAATACTCCAAAATCCGGAAAAATACAAAGTCCAAAACACTCTGGTCCCAAAAAGTTTGGATAAGGGATATTCAGCCTGTACCAATGATATTAATATGCACAGAAAAAAATAATGACATAGTCAAATAAATGCTACGCCTGGGGACCTGATTTTAATTTGTTATGTTCTTTTGTATTTTCTAAATTTTCCACAAACATTATCTTTTAGAATAAGAAGTTAAAAATTTAAAATAAGTTATTTTCTGAAAAAAAAATTATAATGGGAAAAAAATCTGTACTTTCATTTGGGTACATAATTATGTTTAACATGAATATGGCTATTTATTTTTAGATATATGACATGATTTTAAATATGAGAAAGTTGCAAAATTCATTAGCTGTATTTTACATTTAAAATTACCATTTGTGCTGTTCAAAGCCCCCCTGCTATGATTAAAGACTTTTGGTATCCTTCTACGTATTTTTTTTAGGAGTAAAAATAAAATGCTTTGTCTAAGGACCTACTTATTTTCCACTTTGGCAGCATACACCTGGTCTTTTTCCACCATCACGTGGCGCTCTTCGGACACGCTGTAATATAGAATCATCTCCTCCATCAGAACTTCCAACTTATGTATCTCCTGCCAAGGCTGAATGACGAAGTAGCCCGGGTGACAGGCCACAGGCACGTACACATCCATGTGCTCCCCTGGCTTTGACAGGTAGACAGGAGGTGGCAGTCCCGCCGTGGAGGAAGCGCTGGTGCGGTCTACCATGGGCTTTTTGATGACCTCTGTAAGGCTCTTCCTAATATTCTCTCCAGTGCCGCCGGGCACAAGCACGTTGCCGTTTTTGCTGTTGGGAGAGCCAGCTCCACTAGACACGGCGCTCAGAAACACATCCTTCTGATGCTTCCACAAGTCTGCGTTCGTAATCTGGCGGTTAATGCTGCGGTGAGGATCCGGGAAGTTCTTAGGCGTAAATAAATAAACATGGGTGATCCCTGTGCTTTCATCCACTTTTGTAACCTTTGGAAAATGCAAAAAACAGGTTAAGAAATCCAGGCTCACAGTGAATTCTGAGGAACAGTTCCAGTATTAACCTTAAATGGTAACACACCGTTTTATAAAAGTAACTTGCTAAAATTCATTTTATTTAAGGTAAGATGAATTACCCATCACAGCTCAGCAGTGAGTAGATTCTTAAGTCAAAATAGTGTAGAAAACAGTGACAGCCTTATGGAAATAAAAAATTTACTAACTTAAAAAACTCTTGAGAAAAGCTTATAACTTGCTACAGGTCATTAGCACCCAGGATATTGAGATTCATCCTTTGAAGTGCTAATGAAGTACTGCTGGCTAATTCGTTTTGACATTTATGATACAGAAGTACCTTTTAAAAAATTAACTATTAGAAAGTATTTTTACTGCGTTCTCAATCCTGGCTTTAGGAGCTTAAAGAGTAACTGAGAAAACAAGGTTCGTTACCATCTGACAACTGAGAGCTGTGAATAGTACATAATTAGGCAGGTCATTGTATGTAATAAACCCTGTAAGGCTATAAAGATTCAAAAATGAGTGTTAGCTAGATTCATTTAGAGTTATCTATTTTTAAAAGTTTATTTCTTCCATGAGAGGGAGAGACAGACCGTGTGCATGTGCACCTCTACAAGGGGCCCTGTGTGAGGATCCGCCCCAGCCCTCAGGAAGCCCTAGACCAGGGGTGAGTGTGCGCCCAGTGTATGCAGGAAGGTCTCTGCACTTGAACCAGGAACCTCATATAGGACTGCTTCACAGAGCATGTTTTACTGCTGTGTCACCATCAGACCCTACTTAAAAATCTTCATAGCTTGAGAAAGTATTGCTCAAGGGTATTTCATTGTTAAATATTTATATAAAATTGTAATATATTTGTATCATTGCTAGCAACAGACAATTGTTTTCTTAAATTTCTGTTCATGGGAATATGTCATATTTCTTACATGAAGATGTGAAAGCAAAAAAAAAAGAAACAGGAGCTAGTAAAATACATAGAGCTGTTTAAATAAACTTAGAAAAAAGAAGCAAGATGAAGATTATCAACAAATTGTTTATAATCTTTTCTACTTTAGAAAAAAAAGATATACAATACTCAAATCATCTTAAACATTTATCAGGTGGTATGTGGTCTTTCTGTTGGGGACTTAATTTCTTTTCAGGAAGTAAAACAGAAGCAGAGAGCCATCCCTGCTACCTTATTAATAATGGGGAAAATGATACAAAGGGTTTACAAATAATAATGGAAACCTAGGGTGACCTCTTAAATAAGGAAGAAAAAAAAAACTGAACCATGAACTATAGCTAGACGTGTAACCAATCCCTTGAATATGAAAATGTGTCAGTTGTGAAAGCATCAGTTTACAGCAGGATGAAGTTCTTTCACAAAAACCACATGAGCCCTCTGGCTGCCAGTGTCCTTTTAAAGCTATCAGATCAATAAGATAACCAACCTTAATGCTACAGTCTGAGCAATTCAAAACAGAATCTCTCAACCAAAGCACGGCATCTGGTGTCCACATGCCAATAGATTGTGGAAGATCTGCTAAACAGCACTTGATAGCCTGAAGATAAAACACAGTGGGGAGGAGAACACATCATAAAATAGGCCCTTGTGCACAGTGTTAATATTATTTTCCTACAATTGGATGTGGCCAAGACAGGCAGCGGGCAACTGCAATGGCTGATAACAGTCAGCCCCGCCGGAGTGTCTGTGTGCTCCTGGCTCTAGTGATGTTACCACTGTTGTCATTACCCCTGTTACCGGCCAGGGCTTACACTTACTTCTCACCCTACAATGCTTCTGCACATAGGTGTTGTGACCCCATTTTACAGAGGATGGAAAGTGCTCGGAGAGACTAACCTGTGTAAGATTGCAAAGTTGCAAACTAGGTCTTCCCTCTCTGCCCAAAATAAAAATGAAGGCTCACTGTGAGGAGATCTGACTCCTATTGCAAAAGCCTTTCTGGAGGCTTAGTGCTTCATTTAGTGTTTCCTGAATACTTTGTGGGTGCCAGGCGTTTGTGCTCACCTTTTGAAGGGAGGCTGTAATGAGAATGAAGAGGGGTGAGAAAAACTGAAATCCCTAAATATTTAAAAAGCCTCCTTTACTCCAGGGCTGTTACTTCCCACCATCACTTCATAAGTCTCTGTAAGATGGAGTAAAATAAAAGGTGACCTCCGGGTACTTCCTTCAGCCTCACGCGAGTTTTCGAATGAATGGAAGCGGTTTTGTGGGGCAATGACCTTTACTCGCCAGATTTCTTTTTTCCTCTCTATGCCCTTTTTCCCTGCCTTACCTCCTCTCTCAATGTATGCAAGTCTCTCAGGGTGCAGGCCAACTGTGGTGCCTTTCCTGGAAGGGAGGTCACTTAGAGCAGAGGCAGCTCACTTTCCTACCGGCAGGTGCTGGGCAGGCAGTGGAGGGAGTGGGGCAGCCGTGATGTGTGGGCCACTCCCAAGGACCACTGCCCCACAAAACAGAGTGCTCAGTATAGTCAGACTTTCCAATTTAGGAAAAGAAAGACGAGAAGTAGGATTTGTGTGTGTGTGTGTGTGTAATTTTTTTTTTCTAATTTTATATTCCTGGCACCCAATTCATATTTTTAAAATCATGTAAGAACGAAGAGCCCAAACTCAGTATCTATAGCTCAGTTTTGGAAACAGGCCATCATTTTGCTACTCTGACTTAGACCTCTTGGGGAGACTTGTTAGTGAAAGGCTTAGGAGAGCTGGTCTTTAAAGTTCCCCCCAGCCAGGCCAGCTTGTAGCCTAGTGATTGAGGGAGCCAGATCCCACATGGTCAGCCACCCTTTGAATCCTTGCCCGGTGGCTTGAGTAGCATGTTGGGTATGCGTGTAGATGTGCCCAAAGTCCTAACAAGAAGGAAAAGTGGAAAAGGGATTGCAGCGTGGCCTCACTGGGAGTGGCTTCCTCCTTTTCTCTGGCAAGCATATATGCCTTCTGGCAGCAGAAACAAACAAAAACCCCAAAATGAAGGTTCCCCCAACCAATTCTGCATCTATCAGATAACAGCTGTGGATAAGAACTGGTAATGCTATGGCATCAAGAAGGTACTGCTGTGTGACTTGTAGACAAAGCAGTGGGACCGGGTCTCCTTCCCTCTAGTCCAGGGTCTAAGTAAGGCCAGTCCTGAATGGATGTCCCAACAAGGGGATGCACAGGCCAGAGGAGTTAGTGAGTGACCAGAAACACTTAAATGTCTATCAATTTCCAATATTATGGCTGAGCGACAATAAGAGTAGAAATGATTTTGAAAACAAGATAAACAGCTTCTCTGTAACAGTCACTGCGAGGACAGACAATGGTGACGAGAGTGAAAAAGCATCCAAAGCCATGTTAATCATGAACAACTATGCTTTAGTGAGTTTTGATGGCAGAAGCTAACTTCTGGGAAATATTAGACAAGGGGCATTTTGAAATGATAAAATATTGAATAGGTTCATTTTTTTTTTTAAAAAAAAGATAGTAATTTCTTTACAAATTCTTCTACCTCTCCTAAGGATGGTAAGTAGTTCTTAATCAGTTCTAACAGATTCAAAATAATTAAACAATCCTCATCATCTGATGAGGGAGGATAGGCTGAAGTTTATCTAAATTTTACTAAAGTATGTGGGGAAACATCAAGTGGGATATAAAAGACTGCCAAAGAGAATGATCACCTAGTTCCACCATGGACTCTGGGAATAAGCGTGTACTCCACATCCTGACCTGCGCGTGGGCATTGGACTACTAACACGGGCCCCACCTACTGGCCGGTGTATGTGAAAGCAAGTATTATCACTCAATATTCTGTAGGCACGACTGGTCTGGTCTAAGTCAGCCACGTTCTACTTCTAAAAAAGAGTAAGAAGCCACATTTGGACAATTTGCAATTTCCCTACGCATTAGGACCACGATCTAGTGAGATCACACCAGGGGGCCTCTCACAACAAGTTAGGGAGACGTCTGCGTCTCTTTTACCTGAGGAGGGATTGCAATCACTTCTTGTAGAAACCGAGGTGGGATTTCCCTGAGCTCCGCCACTTTGACAGATGTCACGGTGCCTGAGTCCAGGAACTGGACGTCAAGAGCCCGGCTGCTGTGAACGTTCGTGATCTGAAATGAGTCAGGTGATTTACTAAGTTGGCTGATTTACTAATACATCTCAAAGACCTTTGCTTCTGTGTGGTTATATTTTACACAGTGCTAAACGATACATTAAAAACGACGACTATTGGTGTCAAAAATTCCCCTTAATTTAAAATGTATTTACTAAAATTCTTTTAGAGTAGAATTGATTTTTAACATCTGGTGGTTTATTCATTTAATTGGTAATAATCAATAATATAATAATAATCAGTAAAATTCAATAACACTATTTTCCGTATCTAGAAACAATTTATTTTTTTTTATAAAATGATGTAGTATTACATATTGTTGGTTACAAGATGCAGTCTGTTCTCTAAATTATTACAATGTGAGAAGAAAAATTATTATATCTTAGCAATGAGAAAATAAACATGATTCAGAGACAGAATTTTACTTATGGTGGTTAAATACTATTTATTTAAAAATCATAACATATTTAATACTTCTTCAGAAAGCCTAATAATTTTTAAAGAATTATTAAATTTTGTTTATTACTAGTATTATTTTTTAATTTGACTAGAGAGAGAGAAAGGGAAAGTGAGAATGCAAGTTGCAGGTCTGGGATTCAAACCACAGTAGGCCATGTGGGAGTCCAGAGCCTTAAGCACTACTTGCCAGCCCCCACCAAGCCTAAAAACTTCTATTACTTGTCCTCATTGGAAAAAAAACTGAAACTCGGAAAATCATAGAGAAATAATACAAACTCCAAAACAACAGCTAAAAAAAAGGGGGCCTTTGTAATTATTTATGTAACTGTCAAGAACAAATACATTGTTTAAACACAAGAAATGCTTTTCATTTATCATTTTCCCCTCAAATTTGTACATATCATTAAACAGAATGAATTTGCAAACCTTTTGTTGACTACAGACTAAGACAATATATAATGTGATAATAATAAAGATAATACAGTACTACAGAGTTACCTAAACAAAGGTATCTAGTACCCTAGAAGATATGCTCAGGAAAGTTCATGGTAGTGCTGTTTACAACAAGGAAATTAGAAGCATCTATCCACATGTGATCATCAGGAGAATGGAGTGATAATGTAGGATATTCATACTGTTGTATCATTCAGAAGTAGAAATGTATTGAGTAGGTATTTTTGCCAAAAATGTGTAACCTGAATTTAAACACCAAGATGCTCAAATTGAGAGATACTTTACAAAATGATCCTACTCTTGAAAATGCATGAACAACCAAGGAAGACCAGCTGACAGGTTGAAGACTAAGATGGCATGACAGCTAAGAGGAATCCTAGACTGGATCCTGGACCAGAAAGAAGATATTCATGGGATAGTTTGGAAACTGCTGATAAGTTCTGCAGAGGAGGTCATAATACTGCATTAATGTCAGTTTCCTGGGTTTGATCATTATGACCATGATAATGTAAGATGCTTACACTTGGAAAATGTGAGAAAAAGGTAAATGAGATCTCTTTATACAATTTGTGCAATTTTTAAAGAATTGAATTATTTCAAAATAAAAGGCTTAAAAAGTAATTGTTTGTACAATTATATGTTATAACTAAACAGCACAGATTTGAGTAATACCCTGAAGTTTATGGCTAAGCACTTAATTAACCCTTAGTCATATATCCCCAGATTTCAGCCTTATAATACACAGCCACATTAATGACAGTAATTACTTCAAGACTGCTGTTTTCATTAGAGTAGACATCACCAAGTTTTACTGAAATAACAGAAAATTAGTAAAATTAAGTTAACAAGATGTTGCTGTACAGCATTTAAAAAACTATTACTTATTTAATTTTATTTATCATTATTATTATTATTTTATTTATTTTTTTGTTTTTTTTGGAGAGGTTTTCATTATAGGGCGCGTGCGCTCACCAGACAGACAGAGAGAGACATAGAGACAGAAAGCGAGAAATCACCCCCCAGAGGAGATGGTCACGCCACAATCCTTTCTCCTCCATTCTCCTCTCGGGATCTTGGGCACACATGCACATGCGCCCGGCGTGAGTTTTAAGCCCCCGGGTCCGGGATGCGAACCATGGTCGACTACGTGGGAGTCCAGCGACATAGCCATTATGCTAACTGCTGGTTCCCTCATTATTATTTTTGAAAGAATAATTTTATTTAACTTTATTTTATTTATTTGTTTATTGTAATTTGACCAGAGCAGGACAGAGAGAGAGAGAGAGAAAGAGAGAAAGCAAGCTGCCAGGTCTTGGACTCGAACCATGGTTGACCATGTGGGAGGGAGTCCAGTGCCCTTAACCACCATGCCACCTACTGGCCCTGTATCATTATTATTTTTTAAAATTTTGTACAGGGCATGTGTACTCATCAGAGACAGACGGGGAGATGGGGAGTGAGAAAGTAAGCCACTAGGTCTGGGACTTGAACCATGGTCAGCCATGTGGGAGTCCAGCACCTTAATCACTATGCCATCTGCTGGTCTCACTCTACAGCATTTAAAAAAAATCAATAAAGCAATGGCTCTTATCTTTTTAGTGCTGGTTTGAGAATTTGATTAAAATTATGCAAACTTTACTCCCAAATATATAATACAAACACAGGCACAATTTGCAATTAGGCGCTGTATAGTAAAACTGAATATATGCATTCCCTATGCCCAGAAACTCCCTTCCTATGTGTGTGTCCTCGAAGATATGCACAGAAGGTTCCTGGTAGCACTGTTTTAACAAAACTTTAGAAACAATCTTGATGTGGCTGATGTGTGTCATCAGGAGAAAGGAGTAATAATGCTGCCATACTCGTATTGCTCCATCATGCAGCAGTGAAAATAGGTGAGCCAGAGCTGCTGACCAACACAGATGAATCTCACAAACAGAATGAATGAAAAGCTGTGTTTCAGAAGAGTCAATACATTTTCCTTTACATACTTCTTTGTTTTGTTTTGTTTTTCAGGTTATTTTGCCACAGGGCCATTGCACTTACCAGAGAGGAGAGAGACAGAGATAAAGTGAGAAATCATGCCCCCCAAATGGGAAGGCCAGTCCAAAATCCCTTCTACATTCCCCTCTCAGGATTTTGGACATGCATGCACATGTGCCTGGCGTGATATGCAAGCCATCGGGGTCTAGGACTTGAATTGCGGCCAGCCATTTGAGAGTCTAGCACCTTAACCACCATGCCACCTGCTGGCTCCTTTATATAATTTTTTAAAGCTTTTATTCATTTATATCCATTTACTTTTTTAAAGAAATTATTTTATTTGACTTTTTCTTTCTCTCTCTCTCTCCCCTTCCTTCCTCCCTTCCTTCCTTCCTTCCCTCTCTCTCTCTCTCTCTCTCTCTTTCTTTTTAATTTGACCAGAGAGGGGCAGAGTGTGAGAGAGAGAGATTGAGAGATTGAGAGAGAGAGAGAGAGAGAGAGAGAGAGAGAGAGAGAGAAAGTAAACTACCATGTGCGGGACTTGAACTATGGTTGTCCATGTGGGAGTCCAGCACCATTAACTATCATGCCATTTGCTGGCCCCTAGTCATTACTTTTTACTTTACATAATCTATATACATATTCATTTATCCATCTCTACAATCTATAAATTGAAAGTATTACAGTAAAATATATGCATATAGAAATAAATACAGTAAAGTCTGAAGAATCAACTGGAATGAGAAATGTCAAATTTAGCTGGTGGCACCCTTAAAGGCATTTAAAAGAGAGCTTCGGCCATACTGGTATTGTTTTATTTCATAAACTGGTAATGCCTCCATGGGTGCTTAGTCCATTTTTGAAAATGCTATTTGTATATTTGAAATATTTCATAAAAAGTTTTTTAAAAAGTCAAGTGATTGCTTTTACCTCGACGCGTAACCATTTTCCTTTGCAATGGAAGAGGCAGATCTTCCCACAGAAGGGTAGGGAAACGAAGTACTCGGAGGTCATGTGCTACAAAACAGAAATGCATAAGGTTCTTATGACACTTAGCGGAGAGCATTTTATACAACACCAGAGAAACAGACCGCTGTGGCACCGGCAGACTGTTCACCCACATGCAATCAGATTTCTTGTGAGCCCTTTTGCTCCAAGGAATGTGCTGCAGTGGATGCAGCAACTACGTAGGACCTTCTGCTCGTTATGCATGTTTCTGAGGTCAGCAATCTACTCCTCCCCACACGTACACGGCTCATAAATCGACAGTGGTACGAGGCTAAAAGTGTTAGTGTGGCGGTCGACATCCTTCGCTTAGGCTCTGGCTCCGTCAATAGCTACACACGAAGAGGGCACCATGATGACCCCGACAAAAGCAGGAGAGCAGAATGGGTGAGAAGTGAGGAGGCTGGCTGGCTGGCTGCCCATAGAGACTCTTCACCTTATACATTCAGATTCAAAGAAAATAATATTTTAATTCCAAAAGAAAAGAAATGTATGAACACCAATCAGTGTCAGCAGATCACAGAAACAGGCCTCTTCATCTTCCTTTCCCCAGCTTGAGGCTGGGGAGCTGTCCAGCATCTTTTTCTGTTCAAGTTGAGTGTTTCTGCCCTCTCCAAAGTTACTGTCTCCAGACAGCGCTACCAGAGCTCTAGCAAATTGTATCGAGAGCGCTTTTCACCCTATAGGTCATAAGGACATCCATGCAAATGAGTCTCTTAGACCAGCTTTTCCCAGTGTGTCAGATTTCGCTTAGACAAAACAGCGAGTCAAATTTAAGTAATGACCTTGAGATACAAAAATGACATACGTAACACAGAAAGAGGTAAAGCTATAGATCTAATGCCTCAATTCTAGACTTTAATCAGAATACAGGTGCATCTAATTTGGCAATTATTTGGGAACAACATGTCCTATGTGAGACACTAGTTCAGGTACTGAAAGGGATGTAGACAATTGGTAAGGCACAACCTCTGGCCTCAAGAAGTCTGAACTCCAGTATACACCCAAGTAGCTAAGTCATGAGGCTGAACAGGAGTGCTCTGAGGTCCCCAGTGTACTTTGTAGGCTAGGGGGAAGGGTTCATGGGGGCGAGGGGGCGTCAGGGTTTAGTCCCTTGGAAACCATAGTATATTCTGGATGATACTAAAATATCCTCCCAAAGATAAGAAAACTACTTTAGAAACTCAAACCCCCCACGAAACCTGATTTAAAAAAATACTAGACGAAATGAAAGGGTAAGAAGCTTATTAATACAGTTTTTTTAAAAGATTTTATGACTTTCTTTTTTTTAACAATTATTTTATTTAACTTTATTTATTATTATTATCATTATTATTTTCCAGTTTGATCAGAGAGAGACAGAGAGAGAGAGAGGAAGTGAGAAAGCAAACCACCAGGTCCGAGACTTGAACCGTGGTCGGCCATGTGGGAGTCCAGCGCCTTTAACCACCATGCCACTTGCTGGCCCCTACAGTTTTAAACTATAGAACCATACTGACCAGGTAGCAGGTTCTCAGGGAACATAAGAGCTAGGAGAATGATGCCTGAGAATGAAGATGAGGCAAAATTAAGATAGAGTTTTCTTCTTTTCCTAAATTCCGATTTCTCCTCTGTCTGAAGCAGAAGAGCCAGCTGGCTCTAGTGCAGAGTCACAGGAAACTGCACGCAGGATCAACTACACGTTATAAATAGCAAATCCACCAATTGCTGAGCACTTAGTAGTCGCCAGGCACTGGGCTGAGCAATATGGCGACTAGTTCTCATGAGAACCCTGTGGGTACATACTACTATACTCACTTTACAACACAGACACTGTGTTCTATTTTTCTTTTAAAGCTCTGCAGTCTGGGGCTCTTACCTACTATTCTATAGATTCTAATGTGAACTGTGAAAAACTCATTCCCGCCTGTCCGATTTACTGAACCACTCTATTAGGCAACTCCAGGGCGCGCTTTAGAGGCGGAAGATGTTCGGCCATACCTTACAGTGGAAGTAGTCCTCTATCTTATGTAGGAGATCGTTGAGCTTGCTCAGACCCTTACAAGGCACCTGGCAGTAGAGGGTTCCATCAGAGCAAATATTAGTCACTTTGACATTTGTATACATGGCGTCAACCTGGAGTGAAGGACACACCAAATATGTTTGAGAACAGAAAGTCATTCTTACCTACCTACCTAGGTAGGAATCTACCTAAATATCCCATTGTAAGACTTTGCATTTTAAAATCTAGGTTAGAGGATAGACAAGATAATGTAAAAATCAAGACTTAATTGTAAAAAATTAATTTGGATCCTTCTTTTTTCCAAAAGGAGTATCACTTGTTCAAGCACAAAATAGACATTTTGCATACATTATCATATTCCACTTTTGGAAAGGCTAAGAATATCTTTAACTTTGCTTTATTTTCTCCCCATTTATCTACAGGAAAGGTTTGCTATATAAATCATGTTTTGCAATATTAACAGAAGTAAAAATAGAAAACTCTCACAAAATTAATTCCATTATCTACCTACTTTCTACACTCTGCTCACAGGCCACGTGAATTCTAGTGATTTTTAAAAACTGTAATTAAAGTAAAGGTTTAATTTTAGCCCTTTTTTTTTGCGAAGTCATAAAGACAATTCAATTTTTCTATTTAACACAAAATTTTCCCAGTATTTTTATGAAGTCTTTAAAATGATCGTTTTTAGTGTTTCGTCCTATTCTTAAAGTTTGTTTTCTCTAAGAGTGCGAGAAGCAGACACAGAGACAGAGAGAGCACTGCCAACAGGGTCCAGACGCCATACTCTACTCCCAGCCTCAGCCACGGTTCAGTATGTGCCTGTGTACTCAGGGAGGTCTTTAGACTTGAACCAGGAACGAAACCATGTGGGACTGCCTCACAGAGTGTCATTTTAAAAATTATTTAATTTTATTTATTATTATTATTTTTTATTTTTTACTATTATTTCAATTTCTTTTTTTTCCTTACTATTTATTTAATTTTATTAATTATTATTATTCAATTTGACCAGAGACAGACAGAGAGAGAGAAGAGAGGGAGAGTGAGAAAGCAAGCCACCAGGTCTGAGACTCGAACCCTGGTCAGTCATATGGGAGTCCAGCACCTTAACCACTGCCTGCCAGCCCCATGTTACTTAGCTTGCAAAGTGAAAATTCTAACGTGTACATTTTGCACAGGTCCAGTTGACAACACTATAAGGTAATCCCTCAATAGATAAATTATTATTTTTCATTTGACCAGAGAGAGAAAGAGAGAGAGAGAAAGATAGAAAGTGAGAAAGCAGGCCTCCAGATCCAGGACTTGAACCATGGTTGGCCATGGGGGAGACCAATGCCTTAATCACCACACCACCTGCCGGCCCCCAGAGTGTCATGTTTCACCTGCATGACCCTTTGGTCCCTCATCCTATTCGTCAGAGCGAATATTTTTATCATTTATTTGAAGATTTCTTTCTTGGGGCTCCTCATCCTATTTGTTAGAGTGGATATTTTATAATTTATTTGAAGATGTCTTTCTTTGGGTGCATTTATGTTTTTATAACGTTAAAAAATGTTATAAAGCTAATAATAAATATTTTGATGGATCTAATTTTCCCTTCTTTTGTGTTATTTTCCCTTATTATCTTTGCAAAATAACTTCACATGAAATTAATATATGCATGTTGTAGAAACTGGAAAATAAAAAATCAGACCAAGTTCTAAAAAATAATGACTAACATTGTGGCCTTTCTCCCTTCCGGCTCCCTCCCTCCTTTTTTCATTTATTAAATATTTTCTGCCTCTATCACTCGGTAGCCTCTAACCGACAGCATTCTTCCCCGACGATTTTCTTGTGTGACGGCTGACAACAGTGATCACGGTAGTACCTGCAGGCGAACCTCCAACGCCTTGTCACAGATGGCCTTCAAGCAGGTGGCGTTGATATTGATGTCGTCTTCCCCAGAGGTATCATACAGAACAACAAGCGGGACATCAGTCTTGGCGAGTATTTCCACTGCAAAGATCTTCCCACAAGTTAAGGACTCAACCACCTTCACTAAATCAGGATCGTCACTTAGAACTTCCAGTCCTGAAAAATAGCCAACATTTTCATTACTACTCAATTAGCAAAATAATTTCCAGATGAAAAGACTGCATCTGTTCTGATCACTTATTAAAATGATGACTCTACCCATGAATTAACTTTTAAAAAGAAGCTTTGTTTTCTCATCTTCTTTACTTTATCTGCCCTTAGGTTTTAGAAAACACATTTAATGTGAATGATACTCTAATGCAGGCACTCTTAAAGCAAGAAGAAAAAATAGTCAACCAGAATTTCTACCTTAGGCAAAACAGCCTTTGTGTTTTATACAAAGACATATTTAAAACAACAAGCCAATATGCATAAGACACCATTAACCGTGTGTTTCAGTCATACATTCATAACGTTCTTCCTAAAATTCCACCTTTGACTTTTTAGAAATATTCCTAATTTAATATATAAACAATTATTTTTTTCTTACAAAACCCCCCAGTTTTTGTTAATTGAGACAACCACTTCTGTTTCTTTCTTTTTTTTTAGTATACCATTACGATCTGGAAGATATCCAATAAACCTTCTAATTTACCAAAATAAAATCAGTGTTCAACACAACATGGATATTAGGTAACTTTTGTTGTAGTCCAATTACTCTACTTAAACTCTGAAAACTGTAATTCCATACATCATATATATGACAATTCTAAGTCAATCTATTTTTTCAGAGGTTTTTGCCTTAGGGCATGTGTGCTCACCAGATATACAGAGACGATGAGAGGGAAAGTGAGAAATCATCCCCCAGGGGGATGGCCATGCTGCAATCGCTGCTTCTCCATTTTCCTCCTAGATTCTTGGGCACATATGTGTATGTGCCCGGTGTGAATATCAAGCCATCAGGTACGAGATTGGAACCACAGCCAGTCATGTGGGAGTCAGCTACATAACAGCTACACCATCTACTGGCCCCCTAAGTTAATCTATTAAACTGATGAGAACTAACTCCTTATTTTCACCAATGGTACTATTTCTATATTTTCCCCCCTTTACATACACAAATCAAAATTTGCAGATCTGGGCTGGCCCCATCACCTGGTGGATAAGGGAGCTGACGGTAGTTGGAATCTTAGCCTCGGAGTCTTGAAAAAACACAGTGTTTGTGTATGTGTTTACCCCAGATCCTGACAGGATGGCGAAAAGGCGAAGGGACTGTGGTACAAGCCCCACGGAGGGTTGCTCCCCCTTCTGGTGAATACCTGTGCCCTCTGGCAACTCAAAAACAAAAACAGACTCCCCCTGAGAGCTCTGCTTCTCTTGTTCTGTTCTTCACACATATCGCTTTGTGGCTTTTCTCAAACCTTTCATTTTCAGCATCTTGACTCTTGTCTAATTTCCTTGTAGGGTCTTTTCAAAATCAACTCCCACAGGTTTATAACAGGCATTTATTTGTTTATTCATTAAATCTGACTTATTCCATGAGAGTAAGTGACAGACACACAGAAAAAGGAGAGAGCGAGTACCCCAATAAGACTCCACACTGCAATCCCTCCTGCTGCCTTCCCAGCCTGCCAGGATCAGGGGTGGGCAGACCCGGTGTGTTCAGGTCCCCTGGGAAACCGAACCTGCAATCTTCCCTATCGATTCAGCATCGTGGAGCAGTGTAACACCACTGTGCCACCAAGCCGAGCCCTCTAACGGGCTTTTAAGATGATGAGGGCATTCTCACAGTCAAACGCAGCTCCTGTGATGTAAGGATTCATTCTGGATGGGAAGGAGGCATTTCTTCCGAGGACTTATTTCCATGAAAGAGTTACAGTCATTTTCTGAATGCAGTCCAAGCTCTCCTGGCACATGCCTGTCGATGCCTTTCCTTATCACTAATGTGGTCCGGAGTATGAACTTTACCCCTACAACATCACTCTCATGCCCACACATTCCTCGAGGCTTCCCTGAGGAGGGAAGGAAAGAATGACATACAGACCAGGACCTGTAGCCAAACTCATGTTTGGGCACACAAGTTTGTG
This sequence comes from Tupaia belangeri chinensis, assembly GCF_000334495.1. Lineage (NCBI taxonomy): Eukaryota > Metazoa > Chordata > Mammalia > Scandentia > Tupaiidae > Tupaia > Tupaia belangeri. Next base: position 1,271,219 of record NW_006159568.1, read on the forward strand.
TAAGCATCAGCACAGTCCATCCCGGAGGGAAGGGGGCTGAGTCACCTTGTAATACATTCAACGACGGGACTGAAACTGATCAGATCCCACGATACAGGGCCTCTATTAGTTATGAACAGGACAGTCAGAAAAAAGTGCCCTTTGACGTATTCAATAAACATTCTTCTTAAAAAATTACAATACATTGGGACCAGCAGTTAGCATAATGGCTATGTCGCTGGACTCCCATGTAGTTGACCGCAGTTCAAGTCCCGGACCCAGTGGCTTAAAACTCACGCTGGGCACATGTGTGTGCGTGCCCAAGATCCCGAGAAGAGAATGGAGGAGAAGGGATTGTGGCATGGCCATCCCCCCTGGGTGGTGATTTCTTGCTTCCTGTCTGTCTCTCTCTGTCTGGCGAGCGCACGTGCCCTTTAGCAAAAACCTCTACAAAAAAATAAAAATTACAATATATTGGGACCAGTAGGTGCTGTGGTGGTTAGGGCGCTGGACACTCCCACATGGCTGACCGTGGTTCAGGTCTCAGACCTGGTGACTTGTTTTCTCACTTTCTCTTTCTCTTTCTGTGTCTCTTTGATCAAACTAAAAGTAAATGAGTGAATAAATAAAATTAAATAATTTTTAAAAATTTACAATATATTACATACAATAGTACCTTTACATATAACAAAATGTAATAAAACCTTGTAACATTTTGGTGATCACATATTTCAAAGTGCACATTAAACATGAATTTATTTAAACATTTTAATAAATAACATATTGTAACACCTTGTGATATCTAGAATATTTTAAGAGTTAACTACCCAAAGGTATGGTCATAATAATCTACCAATATGGAGAGAGTTTTTTAAAATGTTCCTCTTACCTGCTAGCCTACACTTTGTAGCTTGGAATGAGAGGGAACAGAACTTCGAGTTCAACTTGTATGCTTTGCTCTTTTCAATGTTTTCACTAAAACCATAGTCAACATAGCATACCTAATGACACAAAACAAAACAATGTTTTAGTCTCCCAGTTCTTTATCCTCACTTAGAAAAAAAATCATTTGATACTTTAATTGGCTCCTTTATACTCTGTAGTCAGCCTGTTAAGTGGCAATACAGCTGCCTGGAAAATGCAAAGGGAGGGACCCCTGACTAACCCCAGAAGAGAAAGACTAGGACCAGGGTTATTGCTCCAGGCCACGCTCCACTCCCTCACCCTCGGTCCACAAGAAGAACAAGGTAGGACTACTCCGCTCTGATGCCTTGCCCAGTAGCAGGCCTGTCTGATTCTGCCAACCCCACTGCCTCTCCTCGCCTCCCTTAACAACGTGTCTACATCACCTTATTCTTCCTTAAGTTACACACTTCCACCTTCTCCTTGGGCAGCAGTATTTGTTTCTAGAGAGGGCATCCCTTTTGTACTCATCAGATTCTAAATCCCCAAAGCCACATTTCTGATGGCCTGTTCTCGACCACTGTGTACCTAGGGGCTGAGATGCCTTCTGTTGATGACAACAGTGATGTCAATGGTTTAACAACATACGGCGACAACTCTTTTTTAAATTTTGCCAGAAGACACAAGCACTTGCTGGAGTGAGACAGAGAAAGAGAGAAACAGAGAGAGAGAGAGAAAGAAACAGAGAGAGAGAGAAAGAAACAGAGGGGGGGGCAGGTATTCCCCATGGGGAGAAGTTTCGCTGCAATCTCTTTTCCTCCATCTCTCCCTCTTTTTGAAATTTTGGGCACACATGTACATGGTCCTCGCATGTTTCTCAAGCCACTAGGTCCAGACTTGAATCACGCAGATGGCCATGTGGGATCTAACCACCTTAACCACCACATCACAGGCTGGCCCAAACAATGTGTAATTTTACACTAAACAAAAAAAAAAAAAAGAAGAAAAGAAAAAAGAAAAAGAAAAAGAAAAAAGAAGAGAAGAGAAAAGAAAAAGAAAAAAGAAGAGAAGAGAAAAGAAAAAGAAAGATACTTGATTTTCTTAAGGAGTGTGGAGCTAGCGTAAGCCTCCCACAATTTGCAAATTTGTGTTGGTAGAAACCTGCAGGTCCCTTCCTCACCATTAGCAAAGAACATTAAGAGCCTGGATATTGTTTTTAGAATAATTATAGACCCTTCAGTTGAAAAAGACTATACAGGGACCAGCAGTTGGCATAATGGCTATGTCGCTGGACCCCCATGTAGTCGACCGCAGTTTGAGTTCTGGACCCAGTGGCTTAAACTCACAGCAGGTGCGTGTGCATGAGTGCCCAAGATCCCGAGAGGAGAATGGAGGAGAAGGGATTACAGCATGGCCACCCCACCAGGGGGTGATTTCTCATTTTGTCTCTCTGTCTCTCTCTGTCTTTCTGTTGAGCGCATGCGCCCTATAACAAAAACCTCTCAAGAAGAAAAAAAAAAGAAAGAAAGAAAGAAAGAAAAAGAAAAAGACTATATAAAAACTAAGCCTTTTTATTATAAACATTAAGCTGCGGTTCAAAATGACAGCTAAGCATCTTAAGGAAAGTGCTAAAAATCTATTTGCTTCTCTAATTAAAGCAGCTGATGGTTATTTAGAAAGCAGAGCCCAACAACAAAAACCAGGGCTGAGGCTTGGCTGAGAAATAGTAAGTAACACAGAGACAAGTCCTTTTCACCTTCTGCAGGAAAATGAAGTCCACAGGCCAGCTTCTAGGTTATGGTACTAAATAAAAACCCTCCCCAGCAGAGACCGAGGAAGACAGGAGAGGGGAGAGACCGCTAACATCTTCATGGATCGCTTGATAAGTGGGTCTATGGCATCTGTCTAGCCCATGTTGGAAAGATCCTCTTAAGAGCCTGCAGCCAATTCAGCACTGTGATAGGCCAGATTGATAGCAGAGTCCCCGTGTCAGGTAGGTGGCCTTTTAAGTGCAGAGATTTATTTCTCTGATCCTAAATTAGCACCGGTTTTTCTTCTTCACTGGCGTCAGGAGTCCAACAGCTCTCATCTTTTAGTTACCACCACCTTCGATCTGGGCACATCTCTCCCCAGAGCCCCAGTGGAGATGTGTCTGACAATAGGACACAGTGTGTGAGGTCACAGCACCTGGGAAATTCAGGGTATACTCTTACCTAACAACTGATAAGAGAAAAACTGCCCCCAAATCGCCGAAGGGTTTCTGAGATGTCTGTAGCTTGTATCTCTTCTTTCTTGTGTTTCATCACGACACCATGTATTGAAACGGCAGCTGCAGTTTACAAAGCTTAGTCCACAGACTGCCCATAACGTCTCACCACACCCAGTCCTGTGTCCTTTGCTCTGTGAGGGCCGAGGAGTTTCTCTAACGGTCAGGATCAGCACCAGCAGGCTCCCGACTGCGGCACAAGGCCCCGTCCGTTCCTGGTTCTCTGGCACCATCAAGTGGCCACAGGCTTCATGACACCACCTAGTAACACCCAGCTGACAGCCCTGGGCGCCCTGTCTGGGTCAGGCTAAATGGGCATCAGCCTCAGGGAGTGAACTCATGCTCCTGTCTCTCCTACTCACCAGCAACCGGACAGCAAGGAGGAAACTGGTGCCTGCTGCCAGGCAAAGTTTGGTTCAAGAAATGGAGTTTCTCCAAAGAAAAGCAGCTGTCTGTCAGCTTCATGGGGATAGGGGAAGGTGGTCAGGACAGGACTGCTACAACTATTGCTGTCTGAAGAACTCACTACTGGACAAGATAATGAGCTACTTTTTTTTTTTTTTAATTATTGCCAGAGGACATGTGCACTCACCCAGAGAGAGAACACCCCAAATGCAGTGTGGTCATACCACAATTCCTTCTCCATTTCTCTGTATTGTCAGTATTTTAGGCATGTGTGCACATGCAAATAGTAAGTTTTTCAAGCTGCGGAACCAGGATTCACACTGCAGCTGGCCACGTGGAATCAATTCCCTTAACCACTGGACTCCTGGCTCTTTTGTTGTTCTTTTATACAGGCTCTCAGAAAGTTGCCCAGGCTGGCCTTTAACTTGTGATGCTCCTGCCTAAGCCGAGGAGCTGGGAATACAGGCTCATGCGACCACACCTGCCTCTGAGCTGCCTTTTTTTTAAACAATCAAGTCCCCAAACTCTCAGCAGCAATGACAGACCTGGTTGCTCCCTCCTTTACGAGACAGATTCTTTTTCTGGCTTCCATGACACCACCCTGTTGGTCTTCTTTGGGCACCAATATAGTCGTCTTTGCTTTTCTTATGCCCCCTATCTAAATGGTAGAGTGTTTCAGGGCCCCTTCTTTTCTCTTTTTTTTCCCTTCATGATCTCATCTAGTCCCATGACATAAATTAGCACCTATATACTGAGACCACCAAGCTAATATATCTCTAGCCCTAATGTCTCCCTGAGCGCCATATTCATTTGTGTGAAATCTAAAAACTATTTTCAGAATTAACAGGTTCCACAAAGTTCTTGATTCTCCCCCACGGTGGTTCTGCTCCCTGACATCTCAATTTCAACAGACAACACCACGAGCCACTCAACTGCTAATGCCCCAAGCCAGGAGCCATCTTGAATTTCTCTTTCGTGTATTCCCCATACTCAGTGAATCTGTGCCCCGTCAGTTCCACGTAAAAATAGACCCTGTATCTGCCCCATGACCCCTGCCTCTGCTACTGCGCTCTAATCCGGGTCCCAGGGTGGCTGGTACTGCAAAGCTAACCAACAAGTCTCACTCTCCTTCCGTGTTCTCCTAGGACCAGTCTGCACGACAGCACCAGAACAATTTGTGAAGCAAATAAGTGAAATAAACCATATCACCTTGCCTATCCCTTCCTTCAGAGTCCATTTTCTATCATAACGTCTTGGTTATTTTGTTCATGGAACTGATATTCTTGTGTCTATTTACTGTAGATGTGCTTATTTGTCTTTTCTCACTAGAATATAAGCTTCTTGAGAATAAGAACTTGTCTGTCTTGTCTCTTCCCTAGGACAGTGAAAAAAGTCAGTAGAAAGTGTATCAGGCAAATAGTAACATGATGACAGTATGTGATTCCGTAGGTAAGAAAACAGAGAAGTTAAATAACTTTCCCAAAGCTACATAGTTAAAAACAGCAGAGCTGAGTGGAAGTAAGAAGGGAAGAAAGGCCCAAATGGCTGTGCTACAGACTTGGACCAGGAGGTATCCTCGTGGAACATCCACATTATTTATTGTAAACACTGTGACATTATTAATGTATCACTAGGATTTATGTTTGAGTCTTCTCTTCAAAGGAATTCCCTGGTACAAGGACAAGGCTGTCCATTTTCTCCATTCCTTTTCAGTATGGTGCTGGAAGTCCTAGCCAATGCAATCAGAAAACATAAAGCCAATGCAATCAGAATAACATAAAAAGTATTCAAAAAAAAAGGGAAAGAAGAGTTGAAATTATCTCTATTTGCAGATGACATGATTATATACAGAGAAGATCCAAGGGCATCACCAAATAACTCCTGGAAGTAATAAATGAATACAGTAAAGTAGCAGGATACAAAATCAACATGCAGAAATCAATAGCATTTCTATTTACTAACAACAAGCAGATTGAGGTAGAACTGAAGAAAGTAATCCCATTTATCATAGCCACGAAAAAGTGTAAGATAACTAGGGCTAAATATTACCGAAGAAGTCAAAGACCTTCACAAGGAAAACCATAAAAATCTAAAAAAAGAAACTGAAAATGACACAAAAAAGTGGAAGGACATCCCATGTTCCTGGGTTGGAAGAATTAATATAATTGAAATGGCAATTCTACCCAAATTAATCTACATATTTAATGCAATTCCAATCAAATTACCAGGGACATTCTTCACAGATTTAGAAAAGACAATCAAAGAATTTGCCTGGGATCATAAAAGACCCTGTATTGCCAAAGAAATCCTGTGCAGGAAGAGTGCGGTAGGAGGTATCTCACTCCCTAACCCCAAAATATATTACAAAGCAGTGATAATCAAAACAGCACGCTATTTTGAAATAGAACAGACATGTGGACAAATGGAATAGAGACCCCAGAAATAAACCCCAAAACATACAAGACAACTGATTTTTGACAAAGGGCACCAGTCAATCCAGTGGAAAAAGGAAAACCTCTTTAACAAATAGTGCTGGAAAAACTAGGTATCCACCTGCAGAAAAATGAACCTGGACCCTTATCTCTCACCATTAACAAAAATCAACTCAAAGTGGATCAAAGATCTAAACCTAGTATCTCAAACTATAAAATTACTGGTGGAAAATATCGGGGAAACTCTAGAAGACATTGGGACAGACAAAAACTTCTTAAATAAGGTTCCCCAAAGCATAGGCAATAATCCCCAAAATAGATAAACGGGATTACATCAGATTAAGATGTTTCTGCACAGCCAAAGACACTAATTCGTGTGAACTGACAATCCTCAGAATGGGAGAATATTTTTGTAAACCATGCCTCAGATAAGGGACTGATAACTAGAATACAAACTCAAGCGGCTTACCTGAAAAGAAAAATAATCAACCTAATTAAAAGATGAAAGAATAAGCTGAACAAACAACTCTCTAAGGAAGATATATGAACTGCCAAAAGGCATATGAAAAAATGCTTGACATCGCTCATCATAAGGGAGATGCAGATCAAAACCACAATGAGATACTACCTAACCCCTTTCGGAATGGTGGAGATTAAAAAACCAATAAATGAGGGACCAGCAGATAGTGTAATGGCTACATCACTGGGCTCCCATGTAGTCGACCACAGTTCGAGTCCCAGGCCTGGTGGCTTAAACTCATGCCAGGTGCATGTGCGTGTGTGCCCAAGATCCTGAGAGGAGAATGGAGGAGAAAGGATTGCTGCATGGCCATGCCCCCAGGGGGTGACTTCTTGTTTTCTGTCTCTCTGTTTCTCTCTGTCTTTCTGGTGAGTGCACACGCCCTATAGCAAAAATCTCCCCCCCCCCCCCCCAAAAAAAAAAAAACAATAAATGATAAGTGCTGGCAGGGCTGTGATGAAAAGGGAACTCTCCTTCACTGTTGGTGGGAATATAAACTGGTCCAGCCACTGCGGAGAACAATATGGAGATTCCTCAAAGACCTGCAAATAGAACTATCATATGATCCAGCAATTCCACTCCTGGGTAAACATCCAAAGAACAAGAGAATGCTGTCGAAGAAGTGATTGCACATCTATGTTTACTGCAGTATTATTCATGATTGCTAAGACATGGAACCAACCTAAATGTCCACAAACAGATGAATGGATTGAAAAATGTGGCACATATACTCTATGGAATACAACTCAGCCATGGAAAAACAAAACAAAACAAAACCAAGATCCTGACATTTGATAGAAAGTGGATGAATATGGAAATTTTACTACTGAGTGAAGCAAGCCAGGCTATGAGAGACATTGCATGTCTCTACTTAATATATTGATACTGTCGGCACTCTATGTAGAAACTGAAAGATTAAGAGAATACAGAAGCATAGAAAATGGTTATAGATACTGGAGACAGTATGGGAAGATGGTGGGAGAAGGGGGAGAGTGTAAGGAAAGGAATCAAGGAGAAAAATATAGATGCAAGGTATTTATGGGGCACAGAAATGGATTGTTGTCTTTTGATGATAATGCATATAGTATCTTCAACTGGACTGGTGTGAGGTATTTTCATGTTGGGTAAATTCATTTTATAAGTTAAGTAATATATTGTGTGTATAAAATAAAAAGAAAAATAAGTACTTGTTAAATGAAAAAATAATCATCATCCACTCCATGGTGGATGCTAGGAATTAAAAAAAAAAAAAAAAGGACACAACATTAGAAACAACATTTACATTTGTAAAGAGTAAACACTGCTTGCCTTTATTTTGTTCTCTTCTATCGAGATGATCTGTGCCCGTAACCAAGCATCCTCCTCGGCGTTGACTGCCAGCAACTGCCCAACGTGCACCGTCTGGACTGGGGTGACTTTCGGGTTCTTACTGTAATATTCCTTCATCTCATCTTCCATTAACTCCTGGGCAGCAGAATAGTCTTTGCCCACATACCTGAGCTCATTAAAGAAAGAGAACACAAATGAAGTTACTCAGAAGGAAAAGAAGTACCAGATCTCACTGCTGTCACTGTTGCCGCTCCGGCCATCTCTGCTTGCAGCCTGAGATTTGCTTATAACCACAGGATTAGAGCCTGTATTCAGTAAGCCTTCATCCCAATAAAAGGAGACACCGGACTATGGAGTGCATACAAAGCAAGACCCAGGTCCAGCACACCACACAAGAGAGCAGTGTGTGCCAACACTCCAGGGAACTAGAGAGCATGGCAGCAAGCAGGGAAGGGGTCCCTGGGGAGGACTAGGGAAGGGAAGAGAGGACGAGATGGTGGAAAATGGAGATGCCAAGGAAGTGAGGATCAAGCTACGGTCTTGACCAAAGCTGCTGCTGATCTTTGTAGATTACCAAGAAAAGAACCTAGCATATAGCTTTATCTGAACTAAGTTGGGATCTGAGTAAGCTTCAAGTTCTGAAAACCAATGAAATTTTACTACAGGAAAAAAACCAAAGTCTTAAACACACCAATTACAAGAATGTTACAGCCCCTGCATACTCCCACCAAATAAATCTGAGCAAATTACAACAAAATGTTGGCTTCTGATATTCTTTAATGAGGCAACATGCTCGAATGCCTCTAAAACTGAATGCTTGCTTTCTGCTTTTATTTTCCCCTTCAGGACATGCCCCTATGTCTTTGTACAATTTTCTATTGTTGATAATTATAATCATGTTGTCCCAGTTCATGTTATCAAAGCATACTATTTTCCTTTCTGCCACAAATAGGCTGTTGTCCCCTGCCCTTTAGTCCTCAGAGACAATTCCATGGAGGGCCTCTGCCCAGCATGTTAAACCTGACAGATCAGGTTTGGGTCATGGAACAGGAGCCACTTCAGCCATGGTATAAAGCCATTTTAGCCAGAAGACTATGCTACAGCAGCGCCAGACTCTCCTGGCCAGGAAGGTGAGGGATTCGCCACAAAAATGCAGCTCTTTGTACTGTTCCAGTTTTTACCCAGGGCTCTAAGAAACTACTCCTTTAGGAGTGTTTCTATGTATTTTTTGTAGAATCATCAGAGCAGAAGATGCAATTGTTAAACTGACGGTTACTAGGGTGAAAAAAGCTTTAAAAAATCCTACACGAAATGGAAAGTACGCTTCTTTTGAACAATGACTTTTTTCATGGTTGTGTCATAGGGCATGTGTGCTGCCAGAGACACAGAGAGAGGGAAACTGAAAAACCACCCCCCAGGGGAAATGGCCATGCCACAGCCCCTTCTCCTCACTCTCCTTTTGGAATTTTGAGCACGCAGTGCACATGTGCCTGGCATGGTTTTTCAAGTTGTTGGGTGCAGGAATTGAACCATGGGGGAGTCCAGAACCTTAACCACACCACCACCACCTGCTGGCTCTGAACAATGGCTATTTAAAAGTAAAATGTTACATGCATATGATTCACTCCAGAACAGCTGGAGAAGCTTTGCCATACTCCATCACTTAAATGCACTGAGCTTTGCAAATGCTGAGGCACTGCCTGGAACACAGGTGCACTCTTGGCTCTGGAGTCTGTGACTCTGCCTAAGTGCCATTCCCTGGGACCTGGGATCTAACAGGGCCTCCCTGTGGTGCCACTACAGCCCTGGAAGCTCAACTGGCAGAGGCCTGAGATGCAGCCCGTGATGTGGTCTGCCTGGTGCCAATTCTTCAAAGGGAGAAGGAAGGGGTGAGAAGTGGCCTGGGCCCTACAGCAGCTAGAAAAGAAAGATGGTTCAACACCCGGCCACGGTAAAAGTCAGGAGAAGATGTTATGAGAGTGGCAAGAAAGGGGTCCAAGATATCCCTACATTACCTGAGCAAGGGAGCAAAGGAAGATACGGACAATTTACATGGGCCATAAATACAAAGTTTTACAAAATTCAGTTTTGAGACTAGAGATAACAGATTCTCTTATTAGACCTGAGTTCTACCACAGTACCCACCCTGAGCTCTTAATGAGCCAGAGACCCAGATTCCACTAGCTACTGCCTTTCTGGGTAAAGATCCACGTGGGTACAAAACAGGGCACAGTTTGATGGGGGCCTGCCAAGCCTAGGGAGGAAGTGGGGGGCTGATGGCCTAGAGTCAACCTAATGGCAGACACCATCCACGATACTTGCTGATCAACTCTGCTGAACACATAGAACGTGGACTCCATGATTCAAATTTACACGGGAAGAATGACATTTCAAGTAATCTAATGACCCTGGACCTAACCATCCTGGGATACTTTAGAATATTCTTACTAAAGACCAAGAACGGATCCAGACTCCTGCTAACTCTTGGTAAGAAAATCTGAAGTCACATGTTTGATCTAGCCCAGCCCAGGATGCTTGGTCTTTGACAACGCCAACACTTACTGGTAACGGATACCAAAAGATCCTGCCGTGGAGATAGATTTAGGCTTTCTTTACAATGTCAAATGGTAAAACAATATGCCCATAGAATCTTTCCTTTCCCTCATAATGGGATCCCTAACCCTCAGCAACTTATTAGATCTTCCATACCCCAATAGAATGAAGCTTTATAAACCCACTACCCCTACATAAGACAAGACCACTCTCGAAAGTTTCCTAAGGTTCTACTAGTTTGAGCATCCGCAGAGAGTTAGGTTCATTCCATCCTTCACTCCAATTTAGTTTGTTCAAATGGGAAAACCTTAATTCTGTTGAGTTCTTCTTTCATTGAAGAATTCTGAAGATTTTGTGGTCTTTCTCTGGGCCTTTCTACCTCAGTTATGAGTCTCTGCAGGACAGATGGCCCAAACTATAGGGACACTTTGGAAGGAGCCTGGATTCTCTCTTGCTTCAGCCATTTCCTGACCTACCCAGCAGCAGCCACTCTGGGCAGGGGCCTCTAGAGGTTTAGCTCCTATCCTACCCTATTCTATCCTACGCCATCCCATCCCATCCCATCCTATCCCATCCCACTTTATTTTGCCAGAGAGCATATACATCTATCAGAGAGAAACAGAGAGAGAGGAGAAAACACCTCCCACTAGGACGTGGTAATGCTACAATATCTTTAATTCTCCATTCTGTTGTGGGGCAGGCATGCACACGTGCCTAGTGTGTTCTTCAAGCCACTAGGCCTGGGACTCAAACCCTGTGGTCAGTCATGTGAGATCCAGCTCCTATAGCCACTAGGCCACAAGGCTGGCCGAAGTCTTTCTATATTTTCTACATATTTTCTATTTTTTCTACAGGTCCAAGTCAAGTGCCTGAAGCTTGAATGTGCTTTATAATTCCAGTTATCATTAGCCACTTAAACAGTGACTCCTCCTCCCAGACAATCATCTTGAAAGGCTCAAAGAACCAAAGCACCTTTGGGTTCAAGAGTTAATCTGATTTACTGTATGAGGAAGATGAGGCTTAATTAACCATTTTGACTTTTAAGAAATACTATGCAGTCCCAGATTAAATAGTATTTATTATTTAGCATGTGGGGGACTTTATTTTTTTTCCCAGGGACTAGATATTACTTTTGACGCATATAGTTGCCATCATGCTTTTGACATAAATTTCTTCCAAGTTCATATTATCCTTCCAATTTTTAGAACTGTGAGTAACATTTTCTCATATTAACATTAATATACCCCATTGTAACTATAGAATTTATTATTTTTCTTTCAATCGCTAGCATTCATATGAAGAAAAGTCATGTGACGGACTAGCAGGTGGCATGGCGGTTAAGGTGCTAGATCCCAGATGGCTGACTAAGTGGTTTAAGTGCTGGACCTAGCAGCTTGACAACATGCTGGGTGCATGTCACGCATGCCCAAAATCCTGAGAGGAGAATGGAGAAGGGATTGTGGCGTGGCCATCCCCCTGGGGAGTGATTTCTCATCCTCCCTTTCTGTTTCCAGTGAGCATGTGCCCTGTGGCAAAAAATACCTAAAACAAACAAAAACAACAGTCATGTGTCCACAGTAAACCAAGGTCATAAAGAATCAGAAATGAAACTTGCCTAATAACCACTTCATTTGTGTTGCTGAGTTCAACCACCAATACAGACGGGGACGCCTCGGTCGGAATGGTTAGAGGAGGTACCGTTATATCCTCCACAAAGGTGTCAGCACTTTCAGCAATCTTTTCTTCTATTTGCAAATATTCTTGTTCAACCATAGCCTTGATATCATAATCTCCATGAGCTTGCCCTATATCCTGTAGGGTTTTGTCAGTGGGCAATGGAAGTTTAGCATAGAGAATGGCCTTCTGGGGGTTTCCGGAAATGTAGTCTATGGTGCATACATCAGAAAGCGAGGCAAGATTTTTTAAGGCATCCTTGGGGAACTTTACTTTGTACATGTCCTCGAATGCTTTCGGGAGTGCACTGGCCCAGAGGCCACTTGAGTATTTCGCCAGCAGCTCCGCCACTTTCTCTTTCATGTCTTCTGGCATGGCTCTTGGACACCCTGTCGCTGGTGGTGTTTGTCTGGGAGCAGGTGGCTGGGATGCAGGCACTTTCGCAGTGTCTAGTTCACTTCTCAAAAGCTGCTGTCTCTTAGCTGGATAAAGAAGCAAATCCTGACCACCACTGCAAGGTTTTTCCACCTGAAATTTATAAATAAAGCAAATGACAAATATCTCAGCAGCTATAAATAATACAAAAACACATTAATGCATTTGAAATTTGAGAGCAACACTATTTTCTAGTTGATCGACAGCACACAACGTGTACATTTTATTCTTCTCAACTCCCAAGACTTTAATGCACTTTCTTCACTTACAAGGAATATGAGCCATATTTCGGAAATGAACAGGAAAACAATACAATATTAATTTTAGTTGTAAGGCACCTACACTCCAACCGTCCTAGGAAATCATGCATGTTGAGGCACACTTCTCATTTGGTTCTCTCTGCCAAACCCAAAGGAACAGCTTAAAAAATATTTACTACCTGGCCCTTTACAAAAAATTCTTGAATCCTGTTCCGGGTTGTTAGACTGAAATTAATATTGACTGCCTTCTGAAATGTTCCTATTTTGTCACATCCTACTCAGCTATTCCTTAGCTGCAATGTAAGCCCTTGGGAAGATCCACTAGGATAATAACACAAGTTGGCAGGAACTTTCCACACAGAGAACAGAATATAAAAGTGTGCTGGGTGGGCAGCTTATTACGACAGTAAAGAACATTGACCCCATTTACGTCACTCTCCAAACAACACTTCGGAAGAGAGAACATGAATATATATATATGGAAAAGAAAGATGTTGTTACCAGAGAAAAGCTTCAGTAAGTGAAAAGGCGCTGTCTGATATCAAAATAAATTTCTTTTAGTCTATTTATTCTGGAAGACACATAAGTACATGATATTAATATTAGGTTTTCCTTCTTTGTTCTTGTGCCAATTCGTGCTCAAGGTTCGAGGACTGAGGAATTCTATGCCTGAGGGGCTTTAATGGCCAGTGAAAGTGCAGGCACTTGCTGGCAGCAGTGGTAGACGCTTGCTGGCAGCCTGGAGCACTCTGGACGGCAACCATTCGTGACTGCCACGCTGCTGTCCTTCGTTTCCAGCCAGAGGAACCAAATATTTGGAGACCGCATCATCCTTCTCTTGAAGGTCAGTCACCTTCTCTAAAGACCCATGTTTTGAAACCTGGAATCTTAAAATGTCCACCTTCTCTGGGCTTTAAGACACTTGATAGAATACATAAGTACAGAGAAGGTTACAAAACATACCTCCGGTACAAACGGAGAAAGAAAAAAAAAAAAACCACACAGGAGTGACTGATTCACTTTTCGTATTAGATCCCAGTAGATGTAACTTCAGATTTAGACGTGGCCGGAGACCCTGCACATCCAAAGCCAGAGGAGCCTGCCAGCCCGACATAAAGCTCTTGGGTTTTCACCTGCCGACCCTTCTCAACTCCTCTCAGTACTTTCTCCGAAGTGAAAGGTAGAGGCTAATTTCGGTGGGGGTTGGTCCCTCTTTTTTAGCTAGAACAGTTTCCGGAAGTCCTCTCCCCCAGCATTCCACATGGCTTCTTCTAACATAAACAAGGTTAGGAAGGGTTCTTCGGCCTTGTGCTCTTTTTCTCTTTTGCTTTTCCTGGACCTTCTACTGTGCTATCTGTCCTCCACAAAATGTATCCTCTCTTCGATTTTCTGGTAAATGGGCTTAGGAAGAGACTGCTTACAGACCCATCCCCAGCCTACAAGAACCTCCCGGACGTGGGTCACAGCACAGGTCACTGTGCTCTGGTGCAAGTGCATGTTGGTCCCCTGCCTCCACCTCCCAGACGGAACAGCGGCTTTCCGGTCTCTGCAGATGACCCGTGTGACTCGACATCTACATAAAACATGGCCTGTGTTATTCTCAATGTGATCGTCAGTAGCGAACCATGTTAGGTGGATCTTTTAAGAGCTTTTACAGTTCCTGGTTCCTTGAGTCCACCCGATTCAGCGATATACCTGAGAAGGGGGTCGAAATGCACCCTCCATTACAGGAGAAAACTCAGGAACATGAACGTTCCTTCATTTTCTTTGTTTTGTAGTTGTACAATTTTTCTTTGGCTTTGGAAATCAGCCTCCCAAAAATCCCTAGTCCAATGACTGGGAAACTGTCATGACTTGTAAATCCACATACTATGCACAGACTCCTACCCCCCCAATCCCAACTGGAGAGATAAGTGACACGAATGATTGCACTCTTTACACCATGATGTCAGGCCACTCCCTCTGACAATCATCACTTGCTATATTTAGGATGCCTTCAACTTTCTATTCCCACAAACTCGTTACATTCAGCTGGATTTCCGCCTTGTCTGGAATAACCTGACTGAGCTACTTCTCTCATTTCTGTAAGTTTAGAGTAGACATATTAGGTTTGGTAGATGTAAGGCCCAAGAACTAAAAACATATACATTATTTTATTTTATTTTATTATTTTTTTTAGTTTGACAGAGGACATGTGCACTCAGAGAGAGACAAAGACAGGGAGAGAAAAAGCAAGAAAGTACCCCTCAAGAAAAATGGTCATGCCACAATCCCTTCTCTTCCATTTTTCACTATTTCTGGGCATGTTGGTAGACATGCTTGGCATGGTTTGGTTCAAGCTACCAGGTCTGGGACTTGAACCGTGCAGTCAGGTCGTGTGGGATCCAGCTTCCTAAACCACCAGGCCATGGGTTGGCCAAAAACATCACTTTCTTTGTTCACACAAATAAAAGTCTTCTAGAAATCTCTTTAACTCTAGGAAGTCTTTCCTTCTTCCATTCTAGTTTTACCTGTGTCACAAACGCAAAGTTCTTGAAGTCAAATGTCTTTGAATCTTTGCTGACTCACCTCTAATTCTGCAGCATGGGACTCTGGAGTGAGCTTTCTGTCTCTTACTTTCTGTCCTTAGTTCTAAAGGAATTAGAATTTCCTTTGGAATTCTATAACAGAATCGGCACTGACCAATTGAAAATGCCTTCCCTAGCCTTTCTGTGGTAGTTTTGTTTCCATGGGGTAGTGGTTCTCTGTGTTGACGCTTTAAATTAAGTTCTGAATTACACTGTATATGGTCACCACTCCAAAGAAACCTGAGCCAGCACTGTAAAATCACATCTACCTGCACACCTGCTTCACAGTACTCGGCATTAGCACTGGTTATGAACTCCAAACAAACCACAAAAAAGGGGAAAAGATTTTAAAACCAACCAAAAAACTCTCAACAAATTACAAATCAATGTAAAAACCTGGCTTGGGCAGTGAAATAAAGACCCATAGGTACCCAGCAATGAAAACAGGCCATGACCAGAAGCTTGTACCCTGGGATCAGCTTGTCCCCTAAGATTAACTGGTGACGGTCTCCTTGAGAGGCAGTGTTTTACTAAAGCAGAGAAGCACAAAGAGTTAGACGACAAAGAGGAAGACAAGGCCTCGCTGGCATCACTGAGCCACAGTGCAGACACGCTGGTCAGTAAGATCTGAAGCGTGGAAGAGCAGCTGGTGGGGAACAGCCGTATTCAGGAAAAGGCACCGAGGTGAGCCAGACCCACCCAGCTGCGTGCCGCTCAGCACCTATATCCACACCGACTCCGCAGCAGCTCACTGCCGCCAGTGGTGACAAGCCAAGGCATCGGCAATGGTGGCGCTTTCCTCAGTCCAGTCTGTTTAGGCAAGCACAAAGATTCGCGGGATAGTCCAGAGGTTTAACCAACGATAAAGGTAAAGGCCACAAGTTCCTGGTAGTGGACAGCCCCGGACCATTCGCACACCGTCTACCCAGAGAAACTCCTCCGCCATCTTGGATGGGTAGGTTCACAGACTGTATTTCAAGGCTAGTTCCCTGTCTCTCACTCACTGCTGCCCCATGACCTAGGCGGCTCTGCACTAATGATGCCTCCACACACAGCACTAGGATAAACTCCCAGGCATTTTCCTTCGAGCCTGTCTCAGAGCACACTCACAGTCTTTCAGGAAGGCAATGGAGCCTTCTGGTCAAACATGTGGCACGCTTTCTGCCCGGCTGGGGACTGTGGCTTTCACTGTGCACACGAGGCTTCCTTGCTCACATGCTCTTTGGTTGGGGTGGAGGCGGGTTGAGGGGAGGAGCGAGAGAAAGGCAGTCATTTCTCTGAGATGATAGAAACTGTCATCTTGGAATCTCAGTTCCTCCGTCTTCATTTCATCCACTGCTCCTTCTGTCTTTTCATCTTGAACTTTTCTTCTTCCTCGGTAGCTTTTCCTGTTTTCACTGAGGTAAGTTTCTCTGTAGAGCTTGCTGGGCATATCCCTGGGTCAGGGACAAGTTTTGCTGTGCTTTTAATTTAAACTGAGTTGTCCCTCAAAAAGTAAGTTTTTGTTTTTTTGTTTTGTTTTGTTTTTTGAGAGATTTGAGTTATAAGGCATGTGCTCTCACCAGAGAGAGAGAAACAGAGAGACAAAAAAGGAGATATCACCCCTTGGGGGGATGGCCACACTGCAATCCCTCCTCCTCCATTCTCTTCTCGAGATTTTAGGCACACACACACATGTGCCAGCCTTGAGTTTTAAGTCACTTGGTCCAGGACTAAAACCACAATCAACTATGTGGGAGTCCACTGATACAACCATTTTACTATCTGCTGGTTCATCCCAATAACAGCTATCTATTTTTTTCTTTTTTTCTTTTTTTTTTTTTTTTAAGAGGGAGAGTTTTTTTTTTTTTTTTTTTTTTTTTTCTTGTTATAGGGCACTAGCACTCACCAGAGAGACAGAGAGACAGAAAGCGAGAAATCACCCACAGGCATTATGGCCACGCCACAATCCCTTCTCCTCCATTCTCCTCTTGGGATTTTAGGCACGTACACATAAGCACCTGGCATCAGTTTAAGCTGCCGGGTCCAGGACTCAAAACGTAGTTGACTACATGGGACTCCAGAGATACAACCACGATACCATCTGCTGGTCCCAACAGCTATCTTTTACTAAACACCTGCTATATCCAATACCATATGAGCAGCTGCTTTATACATTTGCTTTCATTTAATTCTCACAGGCACCCTATGCCACAGGTAAAACAGACCGGGGTTTTGAGAAGGCAGTCTGTATGCTGAAGGTTACACAGCTAAGAAACGTCAAGGCAACCATGTAACTCAAAGCCCAGAGTCTTTCTGTTGGACTAAGGGGCCTCTGGGTAGTATGAGTTTCAAGTTCCAGAACAGCAACATTATATCAGTGCTCAACTTCTCTATACTGACTTTGCTACAGTGCTATTTTATCTTTATCTACGCAATCACTGAAATGCAAGAATTGTAGCGACAATGTGGTCATCATTTTTTTTTTCTTTCTTTTCTTTCAGCAGAGGGTGTGTGTGCTTCCCAGAGACAGAGACACAGAGAGAGGAAAAGGGAGAAAGCACTTCCCAACCCTGGCAACCCGTTTTCCTCCATTCTCCATGTTTTCGGGATTTGGGGCACACGTGTGCCCAGTGTGGTTTTCACATTGCCGGGGTTGGACTCAAACTGCCTGGTGGCCACACGGGTCCGGCTCCTTTAACCACCAGGCTTTGGTGCTGGCCCCACATATCTCTTTTTATTAGTGGAAAAATGGGAAGGAGCCTATACTTCCTACTCCGTGGGAAGCCTTTTCACGGCTGCTTCCGCTGGTATTGCTAATAAACGGAGTTCAGTGTAAGTCAGAGGACAGTCACTGGTCTTTGATTTATATTCTACTTCCTTAGAAATCCAAGTTGGTTTTGACTCAGAAATATCCAGGCTTTTAAAAAAGCCAATTTATGCTGAGGGTACTTTATCATCTTATGCAATCAATTACCATGACTAAAACAGAGAAATTTCTCAACATCCCCAGAAATGTAAAAACCTAACTCTATGTAAGTGACAAACTGCTGTTAGCCTCCTCTGAGATTACAGAAGTTGTTATGTTGATACCATTCCGAACTCTTAAGAATTTTTACGTTTGTATCAGTTCGGTGATGTCCAATGGACAGAAAATGGCACAGGAAGCTTCAGAATGTCTGTGGAAATTAGTAGAATTACCAAACTATGCACAGATTTCAGAACTCTTCTATATTAAAGTGAACTAGTACTTTAACTCTAGTTTTCTATAAACGTTTTTAAGTCCCCTGGCATGCAACAAAAATACAGATTAATAGTGAACTATCTTTGCAGGAGCTGCGAATCATTGGTCTAACGAGGCACTAGCGTCTTCACTGAGAGTGTTTCATGCCCTATGATTTTATGCTGTCATTCATACAATGACTCGTGCTCTGATGGCGGCCGGGTGTGCCTCCAGTCCAACCCCGAATGTCCCTGCCTGTCCGCTGTATTGAGGTTGCTTCCCAGTAGGTCTTGGGGCTTCTAGCAGAAATTCCCAGCTGAGTGCATCCAGTCCGGCTCAGAAGAGAGACCTCAGTTCCCCACACAGCTTCAGACAAGACAGAAGACGGATATTCTGGCTACTGTAAGAATGAAGAGGCCTTTCTCTTTACCCATGTTTCTAAAGTATTTTGGCAAAACCTCTGCTGCCCCACGGTCACTGTGGCAAGATTGAGAAGTTTACTAGAAATCGAAGTCAGGCGGAGGCATAGATCCTGGCTGACCTCAGGGCAGAGACCTGCTGTGCTTCCACTGAATAGTGACTCCTTAATAAAGTCACTTGTCTCTGCTTGTCTCTTACGCTTCTTGAGCCACACTCTTCTCGAATTCCTTTCGGTTTCTTGAAAACACCGTGTTTTCTGTCTCAGAATTTTGGCAGAGCTGTTCATCCTGTCAGAGGTGATTTTCTCTCCACTTTCTGCCTCATTTACACCAGCTCACCTGTCAGGATTTTCGTTTTCAGCCACCTCCTCTGGGAAGCTTTCTTTGACTTATGAGACTGAGTCCTCACTTTCTCAGAGTCCCTCAGTACCCTGCATTCTCCTTTATCACAATCACAGGCTCATCATCATCTGCTCAGTGTTTATTTTCCTTGTTGGACAGAAAGCCTCTCAAGGGCAAGGGCCATTTCATCATGTTTACTGTTTCGCTCAGAAAACAGGCCAGTGTCTGGCAGGCAGAAGCATTTTATAAGTACTAGTCAAATGCGACAGTTGCAGGGCCAGCCCATAGCCCAGCAGTTAAGCACTGTGATGTGCAATGGAAGCTGGATCCCACACAGCTGGCCAGGGTTGGAGTCCTGGTCCTGGCGGTTGACATGCCAGGTGTGATGCACCTCGGATCCTGCCAAGATGGAGAACTAGAGGAGAAAGTATTGTGTGTGACAAGGCCTTGTTGGGGGTGCTTTCTCCCTCCCCCCCTTCTCTCTTTTTCTTGGGGATGCTCTTTGGAATAATAAAAGGGAAAATAGGCGATGCTAATAAAAGCTTATTAAGACTAGACTTCTAGTAAGCTGCTTCTCTCCTAGAAACCGACCTGAGCTCCTGGATCCCAGTATCTTTGGTCTGTAGGCTTACTGTCCTGAGATCTTCGCCTCTGCTCAGTTCCCACCTCCCTCACAAGTTGCTTATGAACACCATGGAATGGGTTTGTCACTGCCAATGACTCTACATTCTATTTAGCTTTTACTTCACGTTCTGTTGTCTGAGAGATCTAAAGCATCCTGCTGCCTGCACCAAGCTCTCAGCGAAGTGGCTTATA
Organism: Tupaia belangeri chinensis; assembly: GCF_000334495.1. NCBI lineage: Eukaryota > Metazoa > Chordata > Mammalia > Scandentia > Tupaiidae > Tupaia > Tupaia belangeri. Next base: position 1,291,321 of record NW_006159568.1, read on the forward strand.
GCACCGAGCTAGAGTCTCTGTGAAGGGAAGATTTCAGTACTGCTTTTTGGTCCTTGAAGCTAATGCTGCCATTCAGATACTCAAATGGAAATCCTGCTAATGGTTATCTCTGGATGATAGGACTATGCATGATTTCTATGTCTTTTATAAATTTATTTTATAACCTTTCTCATGCCGAATATTTTATATGCAGGGAGGAGAAATACTTTTTTCTTTTTTAGAAAAAAACTTAACTCTTTTTCTTTAGAGAGATTTTTTTGCTATAGTATGCATGCACTCACCAGAGAGACAGAAAGCAAATTACACCCCGGGGGGATGGCCACATTGCAATCCCTTCTCCATTCTCCTCTAGGGGTTTTGGGCATGCACACACATACGCCCTCTATGAATTTAAGCTGCCAGGTCTGGGACTGAAACCACAGTCAACTATGTGGGAGTCCAGCTTTGTACCTACTATGCCATCTGATGTCCTAAAACTTAAAAATTAAAAAAAAAAAAGAAATCCACTGCATTTGAATTTCTTCTTCAGTTACATGACAAGCCGTATATAGAGAGAGCAGTTACTGATTGTTTTCTGATCTGAAACCTTTGAGACTGTCTGATCCTGCTTGCAGTAGCATCGACCCTAGGCATGCTTTCACGTTTCTGCTTTTCAGCAAAGTGAAAACAAGAAGAAAGGGAAGATAATCATAGTGCAAATGTTTAAGGCTATTTAAAAATACGATTGGAATAACTGTTTAAAACTGTGTAACAGCAAGCTGCTAAAATCATATTCAGATATTTTAAAAAATTATTTTGAAAAATATGAACAGTAATCCACATGACTGGCAGCTTTTGGAATCCTATACATGATGCTTCACTTAAACAAACTATCATCACCTAATTACTGGTAGTCATTACATCTAAACAGTCCCACACGAAGTTGGGAGACATAGCTCGTATCTAAGAAAGGAAGAGCAAGCTGGGTGGTGCAGTCGGTAGGGTACCACTGCATGATGCTGAGGCACATGGGAGGCCTCAGATCAATCCCAGGATGACCTGAACATGCCAGCATACCTATGCACACCGGCGGTCCTGACTGGCTAGGAAGCGGAGGGGAGAAGCGCAGCATGGTGAGACACTATCAGGGGTACCCGTCTGTGCCCGTCTATCTGTCTCTCTCCCAGGAAAATAAAGACATAAGGACCAGGAGATGGAGTGGTTACATCACTGGACTCCCACATGGCCGACCATGGTTAGAGTCCCAGACCAGGTAGCTTGAAAATCACACCAGGTGTGTGTGTGTGCATGCCCAAGATCCTAGAAGGAGAATGGAGGAGAAGGGATTGCAGCACGGCCACCCCCCGGGGGGTGATTTCTCACCTCTCTCACAGTCTCTGTTTCTGTCTCTTCTTCCAGAAACTGCATGTGCCCTCAGGCAAAAAAAAAAAAAACCAAAAAAAACCAAAAAAAAACCTCTTTTTAAAAAAAGGAAAATAAAGATGTAAAACTTTTCTTTTCAGAAGTATATTATACTTCTGTTCCATGTTTCACCTTCACCGCTTTCACAGAAAATGAAAAGGAACTTAAACGCTAAAAAAAACTAAAAAAGAAAAATTAAGTCATTTTAATACCTGAAACTTAGTAGGAAACCATTTATTTTAGGGTTTTAACATCAAAGAGATAGACACCCTCCCACCTACAATCCTCACAAGAGAAATTCTGGGAATTTGGAGATGTTTTGAAAACCAAGAATAAAAATTTCCCAAAAAGACATAAACTAAGCTACACAAAAATTATCATAAAGTATAAAATAACTAGAAATATAAGCTTACATAGAGAAGAAACTATGAAATATATTTTAAAATTTTTTACTCTAAAGAAGACTTGTTTATTGAAGTTTAATAGCAAATTATGGATGTATCCTGACAACAAAAACAGGCTCTAAGCCCACTGGAAACTTGCTATAAGGTTCATGAATGTTTATGGATCTAAAAAATAAACCATATGCATCCCAAAAAGGGGGTTACAGTTCCTGAACCTGCAAACTGAGCAGCCTGGTGACACTTCCTTAGAAGTCCCCTCAAGGATAGGGAAACCTGAGGGGGGTATGTCAAATGTCACTAAAGCTGCATCCAGTTGGGGAGTTCTTCCCAGAGTGGAGGTAAATGTAATAAACTGAAAAGCAACCTTGTGAGCTCTATTATACAGAAGAACTTCATATTACACATAAATCAGAGAGAACATTTTCATGAACGTTAAATGTTCTTGAAGTTACAAGTGGAGAAACAGAGCTGTATTTCCAGCGTACGACATTCTCCTGTTTTCCCTTGCGACACTGTACAGAACGCTTTTCACATTGTCCTAATCATTTTCACCTTCATCTGTTTCCCTTACTAGACCCTAAGTGTCTTAATCAGCTGTGTCCCTAGCACCGAAGGCAGCGGCTGGCTTGCGCAGATGCACAGAGTGCAGTAATGAACAAACAGAAGGAGGGATGAATGAATCTTTAGAAGTGGGCATGAGACTCAGGTGAGAGACAGCAGCCTGGACAAAAAAGGGACTCCTTTAGATCAGGTGCTAATAAGGAGGAAGTAGCCTACACTGCCCAATAGGTTTAGGGGCCCAAATACATGAAATAAAAGCCTCTATCAAAATACACATAAATCGTACTTATTTATTTTTATAACCATAGAAGCATCAAAGTAGCTGTTAGCGCTATCATCTAAAGCAATTACATTTTAAGACGTATTTCATGAAAATAAAAACATTAAGAAACATCCAAAAGTTAATTTAGGTTTAAGAATCTAGTTGGCTCTATCTTAAATTGAACTAAGATGTCTAATAAACTACTCTGATTCCTCATCTTACTATAATTAAAGACTCTTGAGTTTTTGCTATTAATTTCCAGGTATAGAAATTAATATATCACTTTCAATTTTTTTTCTTTTTAAATTTTCAACATTTTCTTCAGCTTGTAAAAAATTTAACTATGAACATTATAGTAATTTTAAAATAAAAGAAAGCATTCTGTAAGTAGCTAAAATGACTAAGTTGTTCAGCTGAAAGTCTTGTAAAATGCTCGAGAATAAAAATATAAAGTTTTAGGCTAAGAAAAAAAATGATTACCAGCAAATTCAAATTACAAAAATGGCAAAGCTCTCAGTGCTTATCGGTAGCAGTTCAATTCATACAAAATGATATACATGTAATTGCATAATATATGTTTTAAAAATGACTGAAAACAAAATGCAGAGGAAGAGCAATTATAACACAGACTCCTCAACTTTGACATACTTCTCCTATAAACAAGAAGCCACACAGGTCACTCTGAGAAATAAAGACTAATGAAGCAATACATGTCAAGTGCTTTGTGCTGCCCACACAGACGGTGATAGGACTCATAACTCGACATCTCAAAGTTGGGCAGGGGGGAGGCGCCAGAAGGGAGGAAGAGGAAAAACGTACCGTGCAAATATGAGGCCAGTGTTCAAACTGTTGTAAAATTCCTTGATTAAGGTCTTCTTTATATAACTCTTTGTAAAAATGTGGAAGCTTAGATATCCAAATGCCATTGTTATGCTTGTTTAGTATTTCCTTTATGCGGTTTTGAACCTCATCCATTTTATAAGTGTAAGAGGCAGGAGGCGTGACATTTTGTTTTTCAACAGTCTGATTTAAATTATCTTTAAATTAAAAAAATGATAGAATTAACTGAAATACTTAACATCTTAGATTCACCTCATTATCTAGTATTTGTGTCTTCTGGTTTTTCTCTACTGTGGGCTTGCGGGGCCAGGCACTTAGAAGGATGCAGGATTAGGAAAGCACTACCAGGACAGTCTCGTTCTAAGTTTTAACCTGAAATAACCAGCAGGGGTCAGGACACACCCACAGAGAGAACCTAGACCCTGTACTCTGCAAGCATGTCTCACAGTTTACCTTAGATATCAGGATAAATCTTGCCACGTGAAGAATAATTAAAGTGATTTTTGACCAACCATTTTCTATGTGCAACTAAGGAAGATTAAACTTTAGACAATATTGGTACACACATAATGCTCAATTTAAAGCTGCAGTCCAAAAAGCTTAACAATAATAACAGTAGAACTGAATAACATTTCATAGAAGATAAAAGAAGTTGCACAGGTTTTAAGATTTTGATTTTTACCTATTATGAACAAAAACAAGTAATTTTACAATACATAGAAGTTCAAAAATTGATTCACCTACAATAATCTTCCTACCCTCAATTTACAAACAAGTAAATGGCCTGGAACCTGCAGATAGTTTGTTTTAATTTCCCCCAATATCCATCATTTATCTTTCATAAGTGTGTATCTATAAAGCTTTGGCTAGCTGTGCCATTCATATTTTATTTAAAATTTTGACTGTCTGAGTTAACATCCTGACAATGAAGACATCTGAGTGTTCCCTATAGCTAACAGTTCTGGTATTTTAAGAATTATGAAATTAATTCTAAGCCTCTTCAAAAGTTTCACTGGGATATAGCAGTGAAATATATTAAAATATATATTCAAGTTTTAATCAGATAACCTTTCCACTGAGATTTAGTCATTTTCATTTTTAATTGGCTGGTAAAGACATACAGTGTGGTTTGGAGAGAGTGGCCCCTGAGGATGCCAGAGCAACTGACTGCTCTTCCCACCAGGGGGCATACAGACCTGGTCTTGCTGAGACTTAGATGGGAACACAGAACAGAAGGGGCCCGGATGTCCATACATATTTTTATTAAGAGTGTAGCTAACCTATTCATGTTCTTCCCACATAATAATATAAAGGCACTGGGAAGAAAAATATAAGGGTTTCTCAAAACGGGTCAGACCCGCCCCGTTAATGACTGTGTCAGCAGCTGACCCCAGATGAGCACGGTTCTCCAGAGCCACTGGAATCACTTAAGCGTCTGTACCTTCCACTAAACAAATTAAGAAGTAATCTAGGCTGCCAGCGTGTAGGAGAGACTGTGCATACATGTGTGTGTTTCAGCTCTGCCAGATAAATTGCAATCTTTCTGAAATAAGTCTTGTTTCTGCAGAAAGGATGTACAACTTTGCTGAGTAACCATGTTTCAGAAAACACATAATTCATGTAAACAAAAATCATACTGTTCAATGAATTTCCATGAACAAATACCAGAGATGTGTTCTTACAGGGGAAAAAAAATCAACTCATTAAAAATCACTCTTACAGCAGCGAATCATGTAAAACCACACTTCCGTTCCACACAACAGAAGCACGATTCTAAAAGCACTGTCTCTCAGGAGGGTCAATGAGCAGGGAATTCACACACTGACTGGCGGAGACAAGGTACAAGTGGGTGCAATTCTAACCTTTAAATTCTTTGACTTTATTATGTCTCCAGTGGTTTTCTTAATGGTCCTTTTAGATTTTTATAAGGTGAAGAATTATTTATATTCACATTTAGATGCTTTGTGGTCCCTGCACACAGTTTAGAGTGACAGCTTTTGAGTGGTAGGTGATCTGAACCTCTCTTATGAGTTGTCCCATATTTATGTATTTTAAACCTAGAGCAGGGGGTCGCCTTTGAGTAAGATCTCCGCCTCCGAAGTCCTACAGGTGCACCCCCAGTGAGCAACATGCTGTTACTCTGCAGGCGACACACGACACACGGAAGTGAAAGAGAGTAGGTGTGGTGTGAGGAAGGCCTCAGGTCAGAATACCAGTGACATCTTTACAGGTATCATTTTCCCTTTAGATCACCTCCATTTGTGATCTAAAGAAATTAGGAAGAGGGAGAGAGATATTCCAAGTAGGAAAATATCAGAAGTCACCACCAGCTATTTTTCTTGGCGTTCTGAGGCTCTCGAAGCCAATACGTTTCATGAAGGTAATGTTTAGGAAACATACCACTCGGTTCCTTCATACAGGTTCTCGAGATATGCATCTGAAAAGGTGGTGAAAGGGATGCCTTCGGGCTAAACCTAAAAAAAAAGTAAAATAAAATTCAAAGAGCAAATTCTGTACCAACATTTTTAGACACTATAGTTTTCGTTTAAAGTTTCTGTGGCATTAAACAGCGAAACAAGCCATTAAAGCCTCTTTTAGAACTTAGAAGTCAGAATTCCAATTAATCACCTTTAAGGGACTAGCAAAACAGAATAAAGAAAACCATGCAAAGCATAAACAATTAAAAATAAAAAGTATTTTGGAATACAACCCCTCAAAGTGAAGAAGTTGCATTGCCAAATATTAAAATGCATTACAAAGTTACAACATTTAAAACAGACAGATAAATAAAATAGTAGAGAGCTTAAAAACATTCCATTTATGTCTTAGCACATAATGCAAGTGGCACTGCAAACCAGGTAAGATAGAGATTGCTCAAATAACTATTTGAAAATGAAAAGGAAACACAAATACCCCACCCTGCACCCTCACCAAATTTATATTTCTCTTACAAGGTATCTTTCCATTTGTATTATGCTCTTAAAAAAAGAACCAAGATGGTTTATATCTTAAATAATCTGTAATTAAATGGTTTAAAATATAGTCCATTTCTGGGACCAACAGTTGGTGTAATGGCTCTGTCACTGGACTCCCATGTAGTCGACCCTGGTTCGAGTCCTGGGCCTGGTTGCTTAAATTCACCCCAGGCATGTTTTTGTGCGTGCCCAAGATCCCGAGAGGAGAATGGAGGAGAAGGGATTGCGGCGTGACCATCCCCCCTGGGGGGTGATTTCTCACATTCTGTCTCTCTGTCTCTGTCTTTCTTGTGAGTGCACGCACCCGATAGCAAAAACCTCTCAATCTCCCTCTTATGTCTCTCTCTCTCTCTCTACATATATATATATGAGAGAGAAAGAATATATATATATATATTCCATTTGGGGCCAGCATTTGGGGCCAGCAGGTGGCATGAAGGCTAAAGTGGCTGGGTCCCACATGGCTGACTGCAGTTTGAGTCTCAGACCTGGGGACTTGAAAATCATGCCAGTCACCTCTGTAGCATACATGCCCAAAATCCCAAGAGGAGAATGGAGCAGGAACTCTGGTTAAACCACCCTCCCAGGGGGTGATTTCTCTCTCTCTCTCTCTCTCTCTCTCTTACTATCCAGTGAGCACACATGTCCTATAGCAAAACTAAAATTAATTAATTTTTTTTTGAGAGATTTTCATTGTAGGGCGCGTGCGTTCGCCAGACAGACAGAGAGAGAGAGACATAGAGACAGAAAGCGAGAAATCACCCCCCAGGGGGGATGGTCACGCCGCAATCCTTTCTCCTCCATTCTCCTCTCGGGATCTTGGGCACGCACGCACACGCGCCCGGCGTGAGTTTTAAGCCACCGGGTCCGGGACACGAACCACGGTCGACTATGTGGGAGTCCAGAGACATAGCCATTATGCTAACTGCTGGTTCCCTAAAATTAATTAATTTTTAAAACTTAAAAAAATAAAAGCACCTAAACCATTGAAGATAGCTAGGTATGCGGTTCTGAAAACTCCTGTTAATTACACCATACAGAATTTTAAATGATTATTATGAGGGGCTGGCAGGTGGTACAGTGGTTGGGATGCTAGACTCCCACATGGCCGACCACAGTCTGAGTCCTGGACCTGGTGGCTTACTTTCTCATTTTCCCTTTCTTTATCTCTCTGGTCAAATTAAAATAATAATAATAGGCCAGCAGTTGGTGTGGTGATGAAGGGTGCTAAACTCCTACATGGCCAATCGTGGTTCAAGTCCTGGACCTGGTGGCTTGCTTTTTCACTTTCCCACTCTTGCTCTCATTTTCTTGCTCTGTCTTTCTTTGGTCAAATTTAAATAAATAAATAAAGTTAAATAAAATTTAAAAAAAGAAAAAAAGAAAATGACAACTTTTAAAAATAATAAAAAATAAAATAATTCTTCAAAAAATTATTATAACAAAAGGGAAGACAAACACATTTATATTACATTAACCCTCAGAACAAAACCTTATACGCAGCTTCTGCTATCAATTGTTAAACTTATCATTCTGAAATAAAGGTACCTAGAGGTCCTGAGTCCCCTTCACCCAGCTTCTTCCACTGGCAAATCTTGCACAGTATCATATCAAGACGAGGAAACTGACATTGCAACAATCTAGAGCTTTTTCAAATTTTACTAGATTTACATGCACTTGCGTGTGTGTGTGTGTGTGTAGTTCTGTGCAACTCACATGCATAGATTCATGTAACCACAACTATAAGCAACATACAGTCTTGTAGTGACGGGGCAGTTCCCATCTTTTCCTCTTGTCATTTCACAAATGTTATGTAATTAGAATCACATAGTAGGTCATTTTTTGGGGGTTGGGGGAGAGGTTTTTGCTATAGGGTGCTTGCACTTGCCAGAGAGACAAAAAGCAAGAAATCACCCCCTCAGGGGGATGGCCATGCCACAGTCCCTTCTCCTCCATTCTCTTCTCAGGATCTTGGGTATGCACGCACAAACACCCGGCATGAGTTTAAGCCGCCAGGTCCAGGACTCAAACCACAGTCGACTACATGGGAGTCCAGAGACATAGTCATTACACTAACTGCTGGTCCTGGTAATTCTTTGAAATTGGCTTCTTTCACTGAACGTAATTTCCTTAAGTCCATTAAAGTTGTTGCATGTGAGGACCAGCAGATGTCATGATGGTTACATTGCCGGAGTCCCACGTAGTCGACCGCGGTTCGAATCCTGGACCCAGTGGCTTAAAACTCACACTGGGTGCATGTGCATGCATACCCAAGAGCCCTAGAGGAAGATGGAGGAGAAGGGACTGTGGCATGGCCATCCCCCTGAGGGGGTGATTTCTTGCTTTCTGTCTCTTTGTCTCTCTGGCAAGTGCACCCACCCTATAATAAAAATCTCTCTCTCAAAAAAAAGTTGTTGCATGTATCAATAGTTTGTTCTTTTTCATTGCTGAGATATGATATGGATATACCATTCACCTGTTGAAGGATATCTAGGTTATTTCCAGTTTGGGCCTACTATAAATAAAGTTACTGTGAACATTATGTATGGGTTTTTGTGTGAGTTTAAGTTTTCAATTCTCTGGGATAAATGCCCAGGAGTATAACTGCTGAGTTATGGTAGTTATATGGTAGTTATATGCTTAGTGTTCTTTTTTTTTTAATTGACAAGTAAAAATTGCATGTATTTATGGTATACAACATGATGTGTTGATATGTATAGATTGTGATATAAATCAAGCTATTTAACATATAGTATACATTGTCTCTCACATTTATCTCTTTGTTTTTTGTGGTGAAAACACTTAAAAATCTACTCTCTCAGCAATTTTCAAATATTTAATACAGACAAATCCCCAAATTACAATGGTTCAACTTGGGATTTTTTTGTCTTTAATATAATGGTATAAAAGCAATACATACTCAATAGAAACCATGTATTGAGTCCCCATACAAACATTATTTTTTATTTTCAGTCTTTGATAAATTATATGAGCTATATGTTATACGATATGCTTTGTGTTAGATGATTCTGCCCAACTGCAGACTAATATAAATGTTCTGCGCACATTTAAGGGAGGCATGGGAGGCCAGGCTTTAAGCTGTGTCACTCAGTAGGTTAGATGTATTAAATTCATTTTCAACTTCGGGCATTTTCAACGTACAGTAAGTTTATCGGGTCATAACCTGTTAGTTGTGGAGCCCCTGTGTGTGGTTGTTAATGATAGTCACCAAGATGTGCAAGAGATCTATTAAACTTACTCTTCTGTCTGAAATTTTGTGTCTCTTAACAAACATCTTCCCAATTCTCTCAACCCTAGTAACCACCATTTTACACTATTTTATGAGTGTCATCTTTAAAAAATTCCTCATATAAGTGAGATCATTCAGTATTTGTTTCTGTGTCTGGTTTATTTCACTTAACATAAAGTCCTCCAGGTTCACAAATACTATAACCAACAGGACTATCATTTTCTTTATCCATTCATCCATTTAAGTTTGATTTCATGTTTTGGCTATTATGAATAATGCTGTAATGAGCACAAGTACAGATACCCCTTCAAAATACTGATTTAATAACTTCTAGGTATATAGCCAGTAGTCAACTGTTGGATCATATGGCAGTTCTACTTTTAATTTCTAAAGGATTTTCCCATGCTGTTTTCCATATGACTCTACTAATTTACATTCCATCATCAGCGTACTGGGACTCCCTTTTCTCCACATCCTTGCCAACATTTATTTTCTTTTTCTTTCTTTTTTGGTTTTGTTTGTTTTTATAGTAGCCATCCTGTTGGGTATAAGGTAGTATTTCCATTGTGGTTTTAATTCACATTTCCCTGATGATTAGGGATGTTGAACATTTTTTCATATACCTATTGGTCATTTGTATGTCTTCTTTTGAGAAATGTCTATTCAGGTCCTTTGCCCATTTTTAAACTGAGTTATTTGTTCTCCTCCTGATGAGTTGTTTGAACTTTGTGCATATTTTAGGTATAACTGCTGCTCAGAGGTGTGGTTTACAGGTATAGTCTTCCATGCCCCAGAGTCTCTACTCTGTGGACTGTGTCCTTCACTGTGCAGAAACTTTCTGGTTTGATGTAATAGTTTTGACTTTGTTTTCTGGGTCACATAAAAAACAAACAAACAAACAAATAAACAAACAAAAAAACTGCCCAGATCAATGTCATGGAGTTTTTCCCCTTTTCTTCTAAAAGTTGTAGTATCAGGTCTTACATTTAAGTCTTTAATCCATTTTCAGTTGGTATTTTCATATGGTATGAGATAAGGGCCTAATTTCAATCTTCTGTATGTGAATACCACGTTTTCCCAGAACCATTTATTGAAGAGACTATCCTTTCCCTATTTGTGTTCTTGCATCCCTTTCTTTCTTTTTTTTTAAAGTTTATTTTTTTCTTCCATGAGAGACAGACACACAGAAGCACATGCAGAAAGAGACAGGCATACCCAACAGGGTTTTCATACCACAATCCACTCCCCCACCCCCGACCTCAGCCAACAAGGACACGGCCACAGCATGCATGCCTGGCATGGACAGAGAGACATCAGGACAAATCTGGGACCATTCCATGTGGCTTGAGCAACCTGGAGTGCTACATTACCTCTGTGCAACTATGGCTGGCCTGCTCTTTGCATCGTTGTTGAAAATCGATTCCCAGTAAGTATATATTGATAGGTTTTCTATTCTAGTCCATTCATCTGTGTCTGTTTTTATGTTAAAATTACACTGTTTGGATTACTATAGTTTTCTAATAGATTTTGAAATCAGTTAATGATATGCCTCTATGTTTTGTTTTGTTTGGGCTTTTTTTTTTTTTTCTTTTTGGTTCATTTTGTCTATTCAGGATCTTCTGTAGTTTGATATAAATTTTAGGTTTTTATTCTATTTCTGTGAAAAATGTCACTGAAATTTTGATAGGGATTACACTGAATCTCCAGATCACTCTGGGCAGTACAGACATTTTCACAGTATTAATTCTTTTCATAGTTTTTTTTTTTTCTTAAGAGAGATTTTTTGCTGTAGGGCATGTGTGCTCACCAGAAACACAGAGAGAGGGAGATGGAAAGCAAAATCACTCCCCAGAGGGGATGGCCAAGCCGCAGTCCTTCCTCCTCCATTCTCCTCTCGGGATTTTGGGCACACATACAGACATGAGCCAGGCATGAATTTCAAGCGGTTGTATCTGGGACTTGAACCATGGTCGATCACGTGGGAGTCCAGTGATGTAACCATTACACCATCTGCTGGTCCCTGCTTAGTGTTTTTAAGGAAACAACTAATCCGTTTTCAATAGCAATGTATGAGTAATTCTAGTTTCTCTGCAACCTTATCAGCATTTGGTATTACTACTACTTATTTTAGTCATTCTGATAAGTGTGTGCAATGTTACCTCACTGCAGTTTTAATGTGCATTTCCCTAATAAATTATTACGTTAAACATTTTTCATGTGTTTTTACATCTAAAGTAATTACTGTTATGTTAGGGGTTGTGCATGTAATTTTACTTTATGTTTTCTTTCTGTTCCCTCTATTTCTCATTCCTCTATTTCCCTTTTCTGGCATTCTTATAGGTCAAACAGTTTTGGGAAGTCCACTCTGATTAATTTAGTATATCACTTTGTACGGTTTTCTTAACGGCTGCTCTACATATTACAATAGAAACAGGTAATACCACATTCTACAAGTATTAATGTTTTGTCACTTCGACTGAAAGTGTAGAAACCTTATTGGCATTTATGCCTCTCTGCCCTCCCATTTCATAATTGTTTTAAATATAACAATAATCAATTCAATTGTTATGGGATCTGATGCATGTACATCAGAGATCAGTGAACTTTTTCTGGAAAGGGTCCAGCAGTACATATTTTAGGCTTTACAGGCCTTCTGGTCTCTGCATAACCATTTGGCTAGGACACTATTGTGCAGATAGATACAGTTATAGGCAGTACATGCAGTTGTAGGCCATACATCAATGAAGCGATGTAGCCATGTTCCAGTGAAACTTTATTTACAAAAACAGGCACCTGGCCATGGATTGTAGTTCACTGACCTCTCAGCTAGCTTCTAAAACCATAAAATGTATAGGCTGTCCTACTGCTACCGGTCTTGGATTCCGATGCACAGATACCTGATGCTACTATATAATGATGGGCATGATTACTGGAGCAAAGAGCGTATACATTGTACTTAAAACTTATAAAATTAATTCTAGGAGAAGATTTTCAGAAAATTTTCTAAGCTATACCGAAATATAGGTTGTCGGGACAGTCATGACGCATTCTTCTGTTTTTCTATGTAAAACTGCATCATGACTTTCCCCAAAACACATGTTATGACACCTTGAGAGCTTTTAAAATAAATCTTATAATGAGAGATTATCAACAATTCAGAAAAAATATATAGAATGGAGGTAGAATCCAGAGTATGAATCGGGCAGCCGGGAAAAGTGAACTGCTATGTGAACTTAGATAAAAATACAAAGTATTTTTCTTCTTAGCCTGAACATACACCTTTAACATTTATTATCTGGGCTCACCAAACCACTCTTCTTAGTCAGACCAAGGCCAAGTACCTGCTGCTGGCAGACATGGTCACATGCCTCTGCACTGGAACGTCTCTGAGCACTTCATTTCCCAGAGCTGTGTGTAATGCACACGGCGGCATTTCAGCATCGGACTTAACTCCAAGAGAGTTTCCCTTGTTCCTTAACAGTGCTGGATTCGATTTTTTGCTGACAGAAAAATCTGAAGCAAATCCTGGTTGTCTGAGGGTTGCTTTTGGTTTTCCTGTGAAGTCAGGCACACATAATAGGTCAATTAGCCTTGTAAAACCCTAATGTCACCATGTCACTCCCCTGACCAGATGTTTTCTGTGGGTCTCGGATCTCAGAACGGTTTGTCAGGACACGAGGTCTTGCCCCTGGAAGTTGGTCAGTGAGGGTAGAGGGGATAGGAGAGTATCTAACAGGGGGGGGTTGTATCCACCAGACAAGCCAGCTGCTCTCTCTCCTCACCAGCTTATCGTGTCGGTTGTAGCTTCCACACTTTCTTACCAATGCAGCACACACAGCTATCTCAGTCCTCCCACCCAGTCTCCTTCAATCTCCTTCCACCCATCATCTGAGGCCTGGGCTCAGGGCTCCCCTTGGCCATGAAGTCCTCCACTGACGTTCTCATTTAGAATGCCCACTGCACTGGTCCAAAGCACTCACTGTGGCATTCAGCTGTCCACTGTTGTATATCATCACGGGACTATTTCTTGAAAATTTATAGTTTTAGAACTGACTGTAGGTCTCCTTGAGATAAGTGTTCAGTAAACACAGACTGTGTTGTCTATAAATAATACTGTTGTGTACTGCACAATTCATGCTTTTTCAAAAACGGAGGTTTCATACCAAAAGACATGAAGACATAATTTGCTAAATAGGACACTACAAATCATGGGTTCGTAAACCCATGATAAGGCTGTCCCTCGAATAACCTTAAGAAGAAAACCACATGTTGCCATAACAAGCTTAATTAATATCTGCTCTGAGCTACGTCACCTTGTGTCACTCCTCACTCAGTACATCACGCTCATCATCTTCACGTAAAATTTTCAAATGGAAATGCTAGCTTCCGAATTTTCCTCCTGGCATATGAGTGTTAACAAATACAGGTGGTGGGGCCAGCAGGTGGCGTGATGGCTGGAGAGCTGGACTCTCACATGGCTGACTGCTGTCTGAGTTCTGGACCTGGTGGCTTGCTTTCTCACTCCCCAGCCCCACCTCTCTTTCTCTTTCTGGTGAGCACATGTGCCCTTTAGTAAATTAAAGAATAATAATAAATAAAATGAATTAAAAAAACAAACATAGGTGTTTATCATGAATATAAGCAGTATTTCCAAAATTCTCTATGACAATGTATTCATAGGTCTAAAAATATTAGCATATGAAAAACCCTTACCTTCTAGGAAAAATGGCATGGTTTTCTTCACTCTCATCTGACAGTTAACCTGCCGCCCAGTTTTCCTTTTAGAACTTCTCTGACAAGCCACAAGCTGAGCAATTCTTGCTGTTTCCGTGCAGGCCATGGCATAGCAGGTAATCTATTCATGAGAGGCAAGGTCAGAGAAGAGACATCAGGTTCAGGGTCGCCTAGAGACCAAAATTGGTTCAAGTACTTTCCTTGAGAGAAAGAGAGAGAGAAAAGGGGAGAGAAAAAAAGACTGACTTCCCTAAGGGTCTCTAACACTACTGTCCTCCCCCTGGCCTTCCAGCCAGTAGGATCATGGGCACACCTGCAAGTGTGCCTGGAGTGTTCAGGCTGACCTGGAACCCGAGCCTGGGCTGTCCCACATGGCTCCTGTATTGTGCAGTGGCACCCTACAGCCTGTACCGCTGTGGCTGGGCCAAGTTTATAATGTTCAAAAGTGGATCTTAGGGAGACTACATGTCCCAAATCGAACTAAGCAAATATTCATGTCTCTCTCTTCTTAATCATGTTAGAACAAAATCATATTTTCTACAAGAATATCAAATAATCTTTCCCAAATGGAAAGTTTCATTTATTCCTTAAATAGGTATTTATTAAGCCTTTAAAACACACTGGGTATGATGGGATTAACAACTGAGCCAAAAGAGAACTGTGATCTGCATATGTTACCTCATATATGCCGAAGAATAGTTTATCCTCGTTTTACATATGAGAAAGCAGAGACTCAAGGCAGTTAAACTACTTCCAAGTCATGCAGCAAAGTTCTCTCTCTGTGTCCAAAGTAAGTACTTGTAACGTCTGTGTGTGTGACCACTCCAAGACTACTACATTCTAGTCTTGGAGTTTGCTGGATGATTGAAGTAAAGCTCAGTTCACTCAGCTGTAAAACAGGCATGGTGTAGACCTCGACTGTTCACTGGAGCCACAGAATTCCACAGAGGTAAACTCCAGGGCTGCCACTGGCAGGGGTATGTGGGTAAAGGAGGGCAACCAAGTCCCTGGGCCCTCCACACCTGCTTTAAAACATAGCAGTTCAGCTCTTGGCCTTTTAAAAAAACAACTTGTATGATATACAGGATATTAGGAAAAAAAAAAGACTTGAAGTATGAGGATTATTGGGACAGATCTCTGAAGGTCTGTCTAGTTATCAAGACTTTGACTCTAAATTCAATCAAATCCAGGCAAACAATGAGGCTTTACACCATAAGTCAAAACACGTTTCTACTCTTTGGCCAAGGACTTCTCTTCCTGGGAATATATTACTAGCAATGTAATTCAAAAGAAAAAAGTTACCTACCCCAGTAGATGCACTGTGGCCTATTTTAACAGTCAAAACCTACAGACATTTAACATGCCCAAACGAGGTAACGAAGGGTTATATAAATTATAATACAGCAGCTACGTGAAGCATGATTAGTGTATTAATTTGTTCAGGCACTTGATCATTCATGTATTCCACACATATGTATTCAATACCAACTATGAGGGGTGGGAAAAAAAAAGAAAACAGTCCTTCACCCTCAAAAACCTTTAGAAGGAAAAAGAGAGAGGCAAAGAAATGAAATAGAAAACATGTCGAGTGCTATAATGGATGTATAACAAGGTGCCAGTAGCAGAATGGAGGGTTTAAATCTCTCTAGAAGGATCAGGGGTGCAGAAGCATCTTATTATTAATATCAAGTTGCCAGAAAGTCATGACATAAGTTTCTATGTTTTTCTATGCAAGAATGTGTCATAACTTTTCTGACAACCCAAAACTTAATGTTTCGTATTTCCTTATAAAAATGATTACAGATTAGGCAAACCTGCCCTCTGTCTGCTCTCCTCATCCTGGTTCCCTGGTTCTCCTCCACCCTCTGCTTCTTCCCTGACCACAGCACCCAAAGAGAGGGCCTACTATATTAAGTTTTGGTGAGAAATACTCTAGACCGGTCCTATGTCTTGGCATGAGTAGCGATGCACCTAGAGAACTACAGTGCTTTGAGGAAGGAGGGCAAGTGTTTTCCTGTTTGTCTTTCGGGTGGCGACTGTCCACATCTGTCACAGTGCAGCAGGTAGATGCCAAGACGTGAAACTGCTGGGTCGCAGTGAAAGCACGATAAAAGATTAACCTGCTACCATTGAATGGCCCATTGTATTAAATGTATATGGAATACATTTTCTTCTACAAGTAGATGGATTTAAAATGGTAGAATAATACAGCTGTATGGTGTGAAGACGAGGATAGGCTAGAGAGGGCAGAGGTAGGCTGGGGGAGAGTAGAAAGGAGGCCCCGGCTAAGAACCGAAAGTGATGAGTGACCGAGGAGGAACTGAGAGAGGTCCAGATGGCAGAGGTCACCAGGAGTGCACTCAAGTGATGAGAATTTCAAAACGTCTGTGAGATGTGGCCATCAGGAGACCATCAGTGGCTTTGGCAAGAACAGCTGCATCAGGTTTGGAAAGGGCAGGTGTGACACTGAGGCAGTTCAGGCCTCCAGTATAGCTGTTTGTTTTGATGTTAAAATGAGATAAACTTTACCTCTGAAGGTCTTTTTTAGTGTGCTAAAATCATACTCTTACAGTGAAAAGAATTTGAGGGGTAAAACAAAAGACACCCAAACCTGAGCTGTGCTCTGGACGCTGTTCACTCTTATCACTCACCACCTAGCTAACACTAAGCTAGCACTGGACTTCCACCACAGGTATGAGATTGGAAGTGCCAGACAGGCAATGACAACTTGGTGTGATTCTTTCCACATGCACAATTACCTTCTTACCTCTCCAGATCTACTAGTCTCTATCCTGACCACTGCTGGCACGCTCCTCAGATAGGCTTCTAGTGTAGGGTAACCTAGCTGTTTGAAGGGGATCCAGTCTCCAGTCAAGGATCTGTACTCTCCTTGGAGCCGGGGTAATGCTATTCCATTCTTATGAGACTGCAGAACAGCTCGGAGCATCTTTGAAACCAGATCTGCTTCCAGCATCTTTGCCTATAAGAACATAGTAGAAGGTTGGCTCATTAGTCCGTGAATTCACATAGACTTTCAGAGGTGAAACTTGTTAGATTGTTGCATAAATTATTACTGAATGCTTTCTGTGCAATTACAATACAGGAAAACAACTGCTGTGGTAGAGAGAAGTACATCATACCATGAGAATGCAGGGGCAAGTCAGAGAGGTGCAAAGACTCTCCTGGGAAGGGGCGCTCTCAGAGCTATGAGGGGAAACCTGAATGGAGTCCTACAGGAATTGGCAAGCCAGGGGGAAGACAATGAGCTGTGGGGCTGGCAGAAGTCTCAGCCCAAGGAAGGGAAGGGGATGTGCAAAGGCACAGAGGTGAGAAAATGTACATGATGTAGCCCGAGAATTCCAGGCACCTAAGTTCTTGGACAAGACTGAGGAAGACTTCAAGCTGCAAGCTGATAGATGGGCTAGAAGACTAGGGCAAGAATAGATGCTAAAGCATTTATATGTGCTAATATGTTTGCATTTTAGCCAAAAGGAATGTAGTGCCTTGGCAAGATTGTAAACAGAATAAAATGATCAGATTTGCATTTTAGAATGATCATTATTCAGCAGTAGGGAAGACAAATTGAAGGAGAAAGAGTAACAAGTTGTAAGAATACTTGGAAATGGGGAGGACCAGAAAACAGACCTTGAGGAATATACAAAAAAACTCAACTGGAGAGGAAATTATTGATAGAAAGCAGAATTGATAGGAATGAATTAACTGGCTCAGATGATGATGAGAGCTCTCAAGTCTGTAGGTTAGAAGCATAGTTGACAGAATTCGGGAAAAGACAGGTTGGCGGAAGAGGAAGAGAGTGGATTATGTGGATACACACAGGCTGGGATGCTTGCACGACAGCCACGTATTGGGTGGTGGGGGAAGTCATGATCCATTTTTGCATAGAAAAATATGTCCTAACTTTCCCGATGACCTAATGTTTACTTATTCATTCCCTAGAAACCTAGGTTAGAAGTCTAAGCTGGTTACAGATTTATTGGTTATTGGCATCTAGAGGATTGAAAATAGGTTAAGGGTGGACCTCTGTGGAAGGCTGTCATTTAATAAACAGGCAGAGACAGAGCCTATTAGGTCACTGCCAAAGTCGTGACGTATTTTTCTATGCGAAAATGGATCATGACTTTCCTGACCATCAAAATAAAAAAGGCTGGGAGACAAGCATAGAAGTGGCTGAGTCATTTAAACAAAAAGATGAAACAATCAAGAACGTGTGGGGCTGGCCCCATAGCCTACTAGTTAAGGGAACTGGATCCCATATTGGCCAACAGCTATTTGAATTCTGGCCCTGGTGGCTTGAAAAACATGCCAGGTATGTGTGTGCACATGCCCAAAATCCTGATGGAGAAATGGCGGCCCAGTACCCATTGTGGGGTGCTTCTTCTAGCTTCCACCTTGTCTCTCTCTGGCAAGGGCATGGATCCTCTGGCAATTTTTTTTAAAAAGAAAAAGAACAGTGTTTAAAAGTGTCATATACAGCGGGCAGGTCAAGCAAGAGAAAAAATGAAAATTGAATTCGTGTAGCCTAGGAAATCAGTGGGGGAGGGACCAGCAAATGGCATAATGATTACGTCACTGGACTCCCATGTAGTGGACAATGGTTCGAGTTCTGAGTCCAGCAGTTTAAAACTCACGCCGGGCATGTGTGCGTGCGTGCCCAAGATCCCGAGAAGAGAATGGAGGGAGAAGGGATTGTGGCATGGCCACCTTCCCCCCGCCCAGGGGGAGGGATGGCAGTGATTTCTCGCTTTCTCTCTCTCTAGTGAGTGTACCCTATAGCAAAAAAACTCTTACTTAAAAACAAACAAACAAAAAAAGAAATCAGTGTGGGCTTTGGCTAAGGATTTTTATCCATTAGTCATGAACATTTTTCAACATTAACCACTATTATTTTCTTTGAATGATTGCATCTACTTTTAGTTTTACAGAGAAAATACAGAATGGAGAGACATTCAGAGAAATTTGTACAAGCAGTCAGGAAGAATGGCTTATCCTTTCATTGAAGGAAAACAGAAGGCAAGCCACGGACAATTTGTTAGTTTCTCTTCGACAGTGCCATCCAATTCAACTTTCTGTGATGACAAAGCTGTTTTATATCTGTGCTGTCCAGTATGGTAGTCACAAGTCACATGACTTTAAGCACTTAAAATGTGGTCGGGATGACCAAAGAACAAAATTCATAATTTAAATTAAATGCAACTAGTGGCTACCATATAGCACAGTACAGAATTAAAGACAGCCATTTATTCTCTCTGGCTTAGAAAGCAGGAAGGACAGGCTAGCAGGTGGCATGGAAGTTAAAACAGCTAGATCCCACAAGGCTGGCTGAGAAGTTCAAGTCTTGGATCCAGCAACTTGAAAATAATGTCAGGAGTGTGTTCGTGTGTATTCAAAATCCCAAGAGGAGAAGGAACTGTAGTGTGGCCATCCTATGTGTGTGGGGGGGTGGTTTCTCACTTTCTCTCTGTCTCTTTTTCTCTGCCTCTGGCAAGCACACACACCCTATAGCAAAACTAAAAAGCAAAACAACAAGAATAGCATATAATTCTACAGATTTCTTACCCAATTAAAAAAGAAAACAAAGTATCAGCTTCTTTATGGATGTTTAAATTATAAACATGACATTTAATCATGGCAAGGTTTAAGTAGCAAATCAAAATCTAAGAATTTATTGTGCATGTTCCACTAATAAATATCAACTCTTTTTAAACTGTCACTACCACATGGACACTTAATACTATAGTCTAGGAAAGATCTACATTTGGCTATATTCCTGTCTTTCTATAAGTAAAAAACATGTGTCTTTCTATACATATGTATAGATTTTACATATATTATAATATTCATTTGGGTATAAGTTACATAAACCAACTAATTTCATGTGTACTGTTTCTTGAGTTTTGAAAAATAAATACGCCCATGTAATCATCACCACAATCGAGATACAGACATTCCCATCACCTCAAAAATTTCCATCATATCAACTGCATAGTACATGTAAAAGTAAAATGCATAATCATGCAAAGAATGACAGAGAGGGAATCAGAAGTACACCACTGTAAGATTCTTATACTATATATCAAATTATTTGAAGATACATTGTGATAAATGTATTTATATATA
>NW_006159568.1:1311907-1329367 GCF_000334495.1 Tupaia belangeri chinensis
ACCAACACACCCACACACACACACACACACACATATATATATATATAAATGCTATGGCCACCATTACAATTTCTTATAAGAAGTGTAACTAATAATCAGTAGTAAAGATAAAATGGAATAAAACAATACTTAAGAAACAGGCAGATGTTTAAAAAGGGGGTGAAAAAAAACAGTAGCAACAAAAAGAACTGTAGAAATAGAAAACATCTACCAACATGGTAGATTTAAAGCCAGTCAATGATATAAGTGACTGATATAAATATAAATATAAGTGACTGAAACATCACAATAAAAAGTTAGAGACGGGCAGAGTGGATATAAAAGTAAGACTCACCTATATATCACCCATAAGAAATGCACCTTAAAAACTATAAATATGGGGACCAGGAGTTAGCGTAATGGCTATGTCGCTGGACTCCCATGTGGTCGACCGCAGTTGGCGTCCCGGACCCGTGGCTTAAAACTCACGCCGGGCGCGTGTGCGTGCGTGCCCAAGATCCCAAGAGGAGAATGGAGGAGAAGGGATTGCGGCGTGGCCATCGCCCCCTGGGGGGTGATTTCTCTCTTTCTGCTCGACCCCTGGGATTTCTCTCTTTCTGCTCTCTGTGTCTGTCTGTCTGGCGAGTGCACGTGCCCTATAGCAAAAATCTCTCAAAAATAAAATAAAATAAAATAAAATAAAATAAAAACTATAAATATGTAGACGAAAAGTAAAATCCCAGAAAACCATATGCCATGCAAATGCTATTATTATAGTAATATCAGAAAAGGAATATTACCAGAGACAGAGAGAGACATTACACAATGATTAAGTAGTTAATTCATCAAGAAGATAGAACAACCCTAAGTGTGGCTACACTATATCCCCAAACATCAGAGCTTAAAACATACAAACCTGATAGCTGAAAGACAAATTGACATTATAGTTGGATACTTCAAAACTCCTTTCTCAGTAACTGACAGAACCAGTAAACAAAAACGCTAGTGAAAACACAAAAGAGCTGAAAAGTATGATCAATCAAACTGACCTAACTGATATCGACAGAATGAACACTTCATTCCAATAAGAACAAAATATATACTCTTTCTAGAGTACATGGGACAGTCACCAAAATAGAATATATTCTGAGACTTATAAAAATAATACTCAACCAATTTTATATAATTAAAATTACACGAAGAGAATTCTGTGGCCAGAACAGAATTAAATTAGGTATTAGCAACTAAAAGATATGTGGACAATGCCCATGAATTTGCAAATTTAACAACTTACTTATAAGAACCAAATTCAGTCAAGGAGGAAGACTTCTCCCAAAATCAGAAAAAAAATTACTTCAAAATAGATAAAGACATAATACATAAAAATTTTCTGAATGCAGTAAAAGCATTATTTAGAGGGAAATGCACAGCATTGTGTGTTTATGTTAGAAAAGAAGGTGCTGGGGCCAGGAGGTGGTATGGTGGATAAGGGCACTGGACTCCAATATGGCCAACCGTGGTTTGAGTCCCGGACCTAGCGGCTTTCTTTCTCTCTCTCTGTCCTTTTCTGGTCAAATTATAGTAAAATAAATAAATACAGTTAAATAATTCTTAAAAAAAATTAAAGAAAAGAAGGATGCCAAATCAATTATCTCATCTCCTACCTTGAGGGAAAACAAACAGTGTTCAAAAGTATGCAGAAGAAAGAAAATTAAAATGAGAGCAGAAATCAATATTAAAATGGCAAAATAGAGCAATAATGAAATTAAAACACAGCCAAGGGAAAAAAATCCATAAAACCAATACTAGGTCTTTGAAAACATCAATAAAATCTTGTAGGAAGATAAATCAAGGGACCAGCAGTTACCGTAATGGCTATGTCTCGTTGAACTCCTCCCACGTAGCCGATTGCAGTTCGAATCCTCGACCCAGTGGCTTAAACTCACGCCGGGCATGTGTGCGTGCATGCCCAAGATCCCAAGAGGAGAATGGAGGAGAAGGGATTATGGTTTGGCCATCCTCCCTTGGGGGGGTGATTTCTCGCTTTCTATCTCTCTGTCTCTCTCTTTCTGGCAAGCGCATGCGTCTCTGTCTTTCTGGCAAGCACATGCGCCCTATAGCAAAAACCTCTCAAAAAAAAAAAAAGATAAATCAAGAGAAGAAAAGACAAAGATTATCATAATCTGCGATTGACAGATTGACCCTAGAGACATTAAAAGGACTATATTATAAACAAGATATTCTAATAAATTTGATAAATGAAATGGATAAATTCAGTTAAAGAAACAAATTTCAAAGTTCATTCAATAAGAAACAGATAACCTAAATATTCCTATATCTTTTAAGAGAAATTGAATTTATCATTACAAATCTTCACACACGGCAAATTCAAAGTCCAGACTACCTTACTGTCAAATTCTACTAAACGTTTATGGAAGAATTAATATCACTCTCACACAAACTCTTCCAAAGAAATAGAAGAAGGAAAACACTTCTGAACTCATCTTATGAGGCCAACATTATGCTGATACCAAAACCAGCCAGAGATATTAATAAAACAAGGAAAGCACAAATCTTACTCATGACAATAAATGCAAAAATTACTAGCAAATTGGCAAATGAAATACCAAAATAATTATTATAGAAAGTAAAATACAGTTGAAGTCAATTCAAGGGATGCAAGGTAGGTTCAAGATTTGTAAGTCAATTGATACAATTTACTACATCAACAGATTAAAGAAGATTAAACTGTATGATCATCTCAATAGGTGAAGACCAGACAGCAAAATTCAACATCTACTTATGGTTTTAAAAATCTCAGAAAATAAGAATAAAGGGGAATATTCTTAATCTGATAAAGATCATCTGTGAAAACCCATAGCTAATATCACAGGTAACACTGAAAGAGTGACTTTTGCTTTAAGATTGGAAATAGGCCAAGAATATTCACACTCGCTACTCCTATTCATTATTACACTGGAGGTCCTAGCCAGTGTAATAAGACTCACTATAAAACTATATTAACCACAATAGTTTCACACTGTCACAAAAACAGTCACATATAGCAATAAAACAGAATATCTAATTCAGAAATAGACTCACACATGTGATCAACTGATTTTCAACAAATGTGATAAAGAAATTCAATAGTGAAGTTAGACAACCAGTGGTAGCACAACTGGTTATCCACAAGTCAAAAACAAAAAATAAAAACAAAAAAAGGAAAACCTCATATAAAAATTAATAAATAAAAACAAAAAAAGGAAAACCTCATATAAAAATTAATTTAAAACAGATCACTTAGATTCTAAGTGAACAAACTAATACTATAAAACCTCTAGGGAAAGCACAGCAGTAGAGCTTTGTGATCATGGGTGAGGCAAGACATTTCCAAACCCCAGATGAGAAAACTGGCAAGTTCAGTCTCATTAAAATTTAAAATTTTGCTCACACGAGACTGTTAAGATGTCAAGAGGCCCAGCCTCTGTGGTGCAGTCAGCAGCATACTGAGCTTCAGTGCTGGAGGCCACATGGCTGAACTACCAGTTGAGATCCCTGGCCTGGATGACCTGAATCACGCTCCTGTCAAGCTTGAGGGCTAGTGACATGGGATCATGGTATGACAAGACTCTATCAAGAGTGTGTCTCTCTCTCTTTTGTATGCACACACATATGCTAGCTATTGTGAATAAAAATAAACTTAAAAAGAAAAAAGAAAAAATAAGGGGCCGGCAGGTGGCATGGTGGTTAAGGTATTGAACTCCCACATGGCCAACCATGGTTCAAGTCCTGGACCTGGTGGCTTCCTTTCTCACTTTTCTTCCTTCTCTCTCCCTCTCTGTCTCTCTCGCTCTTGCGCTCTCTCTCTCTCTCTCTCTGTGTGTGTGTGTGTGTGTGTGTGTGTCTGCCTCTCTCTGGCAAATTTGCACTATAGCAAACAGTAATAATACATAAAATTAAATAAATAATTATTATTTTTAAAAAGAAAAGATAAAGAGACAAGTCATGGATTAAGAGAAAATATTTTCATATCACACCTGGCATGAACTATTGACCCTAATATGGAAAGAACAGTTGAAACTCTATAATAAGAAAGCAAAGAGCCCAACTGGAAATGTGCGTAAGACCTGAACACATACTTCGATAAAGCTGAAATGCATATGGCCATAAGAAAACATGTAAAAATATGTTCAACAGCATTAGTCATTAAGAAAATGCAAATTAAATCCACAATGAGGTATCACTACACATTTATTAGAATAGTTTAATTTTAAAAAGAAAAAAAAAGCCTGATGGGGTCAGCAGGTGGTGTTCCACCTGGATTCCCCCACAGCCAACTGTGGTTCAAGTCCTGGACCCAGGGGCTTGAAAAATCGCAATAAGTAAATAAATAAATGTAAAAAAACAAAAAGACCCTGAAAATATAAGGTGTTGATGAGAATGCAGAGCAACCAGAACTTTTTATATATTTCTGGTGGGCATGCAAGAGAATAATCTAAAAAAATAGGGTGTTTTTTTTTTTTTTTTTTTTTTTTTTTTTTTTTTTTTTTTTTTTTGTGGCTGTTTTTTTGCTAGAGCACAATGAGAGGGGAAGTGAAAAATCACCCCACCCCCACCCCCACCCCCAGGGAGGATGGCCATGCTGCAATCCCTTTTCCTCCATTCTCCTGGGACTTGGGGCATGCACACACATGCACCTGGTGTGATTTTCAAGTCACTGGGTCTGGGACTCAAACCATAGTCAGCCACGTGGGAACCCAGCACTTAACCACCACCCCAACTGCTGGAGGTAGTTGGGTGGTTTCTTATAAAGCATATACTTACATACAATCCAGCAATCCTACTACTCCATAACTGCCCCAAAGAAAAGATGACATACATCTACACAAAAACCTGTACATGAATGATTACTGGTAATTGTCCCCAAATTAGAAATAATTCAACTGTCCACCAAAAGGTGAATGGATAAACATTCTAGTATAGCCATACCATGAAATACTAGTCACCAATAAAAGTAAACTACTAGACACGTAACAATATGGATGACTCTCATATTGCACTAAGGGAAAAAGCCAGACACAAACAGCTATACATACTATGATTCTATTTAAGTGAACTTTCCGGAAAAGGCATAACTATAGATACAGAAGTTAGAGCAGTGGTTTTCAAGGACTAGTGATGTGGGGAGTAGATTGACTAAAAAGAAGAAACAAGGCAACTTTTGGGAGTTATTAGGAAATGTTTTATATCTTGATTGCAATTAATATTTATAAAACTATGTAAGTTAGTCAGAATTCACAGAACTATAAATCAAAAAAGGGTGGGTTTTACTGAATATAAAGTATATCTCAAAAAATCTGCAGGAAAAGAAAAAAAAAAAAAACCTTCCTTCAATGTTTCCCTCTGTAGTCACCTCTCTGGCTCACACACGCACGGTCCCGGCTCCTGGCAACCACTGACCTGCTTTCGTCACTATGAATTACTTCTGCCAGGTATTCCGACCGTCGTCAACGTTACTGCATTTATCAGCAGTTCACTCCTTTCTATCAATGAGTAGCATTTCACTGTATGGATATACTACAACTCGTTTATCCATTCAAGGGTCTTTCCATTACATCACCCATTCTTCTTGTACAAGGGGGAAAAAAAATCACCAAACGCTGAGAAATTAACAACAGAAGACAAGACAGTAAAGAATGAAGAATGAAGAGCTAAAACAGCGCTGTGAAATGAACAGTAGACTCAATCTGGTCCCAATGATGGTGCGGATTCCAAAACAATGGGCTAGCTGATGACAGGCAGCCTAAACCTACACAGAAGCTCCTGACACAGGACAGCTGTGGAGTCGGAGCACCTCCACCACCTCTGAGGCCCATTCTGAATGAACATGCCACGGAGCAGGAAATTCAGATGGTTCAGGTCCTACACTTCATGGTCGCCAGATGTTAACTCTGAAGTATGAATTCTGACTCTTAAATAGTAAACTGATGACAAGGGCAAATACTTTGATTTACAATGTTTATGACTCAATAGTCAAAGATCACTGACTGTTTATCCCATGGGTATTTCCTCAAGTAGTAAAAACCACAATGGAGGTTGGCCAAGTTCTAATTTTCAAAAGAAGAAACTAAAGGATCACTAACTTCTCAGTGTCAAGTCTCTCCCTGTCTCTCTTAAACTTCCATCCCCTGCCCCCATGTATGTACTCTCTTCTTCTTTTCAAAACCCAGTCTCCCCCATCAGTTCATCCAAAGCTCCTCTGAGTAAAACCAGGCTTTGCATCTTTGTCTATCTGCACATATAAGCAGGCCTTGACAAGCATATATGTTCATTTATTTATATGTAGGTAGATAGATGGATAACACACAAGCATGTCTGGTGGTCAGTACACGTAGGGAATACACCCATCTGAGTGAAGCAATGTTGCTGGCTCAAACTAGACTACGTGGTATACCTGACTCCTCCTTGGCCAGACCACTTTACCGCCGTCAGTAAGGACTTAGCCGCTGCCCTGAGAATAGTTTCTGTGGCCTCCTCCTTCCTTTCTTTTTGGAAGGAGCATCTGCTGATTCCTACTGGAGTCTGCTTTCCCTCAGCTACATTAGCAGTGGAAAGCAATCATTAGTTTATGAGGAAAAACATCTCTGATCAATACAGTTTACTGACTAATAGAAATACAACTATCAAAACATAACTAGACCACACTATGATGCTCATTTGAAAAGGCAGGTCTAGCCTCATCTCAGAAGCTAAGCAGAGGCTGGTTCTACAGAGCTGCCCTACATGAAAGCCTTCTGCTCCCCTTCCCCCCTCAGAGAGCAATTCTGAGCACTGTGCCTGAAATGTGTCCCCCACCTTCCTCATCTGTGCTCTGAAACAACTGCAGAGATCGTGCAAACGGGACTTTATTTTGGGGAACAGAAGGGTGTAGGCAGGCCCACAGATTCACACACATGACCTGTCTAATTGCCAGAGTACAGAGAAAGCTGGAGAGCTTTGGCTAATGCTTGCTTCTCTAATCCCATCCTCTTTAAGAATGCCTCCTCCTTCCTTCAGGCCAGACACTCCACCAGGACACAGATGTCGTAACTATTCTACCCCTTTGACACAAGCCCCTCAGGTGTTCCACGTAGATACAAGGCAAGCATTTACAGTGAGAAACTGACAAGGAAACTAAATAACTGTACTGATCGGGGTGGCACGGAAGTTCTCACTCTTATTTTCTACTTTTCCTACCCTGTCTAACCTCATGTGTGCCCATCTTCGTCTTTTGGTTTTTGTTTTTTTTTGGGGGGGGGGCAATTATTAAAGACTGGGTTGTTTCTTTTTTCCCCTAAATTAGACTTCCAAACCTGACTGAGAAAGGTGCATGCCACCATACACATGCCCCCGACTCTTACTATCTCTTTTAATATCTTTCAATATTCAAGTGGCAGACTACTAGTAATTATTATACTGGATTGTCCGAAGAGTCATGACACATTTTTGCATAGAAAAATTATGTCATGACTTTTCTGACAACCCAATGTTTTGCTTTAATTTGGGAGGGGAAGGACAGGAGGCTGCAGAAGTTGTGCCTGTGACTGCTCTTGCTTAGGGTCTGTCAAGTCTAATACACTCATAATCCTGGGACGAGCTCCTCCGCCTGGGCCCTAGCCTCACCTTCAAGATGAAGGGGTTTGGTGTTAGTGTTTCTTAATCCCCCCACCATGTGACAAGTCAAGATGGACAGGCTGACGTTCATAATCCTTCGTTCCTCTCACCTCCAGGGCAACCATCCTGGTCCATGCCAAAAACGTTCCTTCCCTGGATTAGAGCAACTGCCTTCTTGCTGGACTCTGCTGTCCACCCAACAGCCAGAGTCATCTTTTCACATTATAACCCTCCTCACGTCTAAGGCTGCCTGCCCTACTCGAACAGAAAGCCAAGGTCTTTACGGCAGCAAAAGGGCCCCACACAACCTGTGTCCCCACTTCTTTGATCTCAATTCTTCCTCCTCCTTCCTTGTACTCACTCCGCTGCACCCATTCCAGGCTCCTTGCTTTTACTGGACATGCCTGGGATGGCCTCGCATCAGGGCCTTTGCACCTGCCATTCCTTCTGCCTGGGAAGTCCTTGCTTCAAGGGTCCACAGGGCTCGTAGCTCACCACCATCAGGTCTTCACTCACATGTCAACTTCTCACTAAGGTCTCCCCTGGCCACCCTACTCCAAGTCACACTGCTGCCAGCTGTCCAATACTCTCTCTCCCATTTCTATGCCTTATTTCCCCCTTAGAACTTACCACCACTCCACATTCTTCTTTAATTTTACTGTCTCCCTCACCTGAGCATACACTCCACAAAAGCAGGGATTTGATTCTGTTTTGTTCACCACTCAATCTCTAGCGCCTACCCCACAACGAGAGCTCAGTAAGTACCTGCTGAATGAACGAGAAAGTCTCCATTGCCCTGACGCTACTCCTTTGCTCTGCTGATCATATATCATAATGTACATGAGCTACTAAAGAAATAGCCTTGAATCCAATGTAAAGTATTGTAAAAATGTGTGAATTCGAATTCTTACGCAGTGAGGTAAAGAGCTAGTTGTGTCACCAACTGTGGCACACAACAACCTACCGTCAGCCCTTCTACTCTGAGCCAGCGTTCGCAGTGAGCAGTGTGGGAGGGCCAAGCATTACTGCGAGGAGTTCACATAATCTGACAGGCAGGAAGCAGTGTCTGAACATGCTTACACATATTCCTCTTTTCAAACAGTGTATAGAAGCTGCTGGGATTCAGGAATACAAATGGATTATCGAATTCTTAATGGCTCTGAAATGTATCTGTATAACCTGAAGATAGATGTGCTTGAGAGAGAGAGAGACACTCCTAATGGGGACACGATCATGCCACAATCCTTTTTCCATTTCTCCATCCCATCTGATGGGGAACACTCGCACACTCAGCCAGTATGCTTCTCAGGCTGCTGGGGCTACATCTTGACCCCCTAGTCAGCCCTGTGGGACTGGCTCCGTATGCACAGTGTTTAACCACTGCATTCCGGGCTGGCCCTTCTGGTGGTTATATATTTATCTAACCAATGGCGACTATAGTGTGAATATTAGTACGTGAGGTTTCAGGAAGCTTTCCTAAAAAGTTACAAGAAGGGCCTCATACTTGAGAAAACTGGGAAGCAATGGTTGGCAAAATGGCTGAAATCTGTAAATTAAGTCCTTCCTTGTCTCCCAAAAGTATACTATCTTTCATGAAATACTATAACTCTACTTGCAAAGAACATTTGGAAGGGCAGTCCCTTGGGCTGTGAGATCATGCTCTCAAAGCTCTAAGAGGCGCACAGTGAAACCTGGAAGCATAAGGCGACTGTACTCAGATGCGTGTCTTGTTCTCATGCTTGCCGGTCTCTTTCAGTATGGTTTGTGATTCTCACATTAGCCATCACTGTAGGTATTAAAAAGAAAGTTAAAGCTTAAAAAATCATTATTATTTCCTAACCTATATTGCTCTAAAATGCTCTGAGTTTTGTTAAATCCTTGGTCGTCATGGCATGTTTTGAGATTTCCTTTAGATGACAATTAACATTTCATTCTTACATGTAAGAATGTAGTTATCCCTCAGTATCTGAAGGGGTTTCTACAGGATCCCTGCAGATGCCAAAATCCATGGTCAAGTCCCTTATGTAAAATAGCACAGTATTTGCATATAACTATGTATATCCTCTATTTTGAACCATCTCTAGCTTACTTACACCGTATACAATGTAAATGCTATGTAAATAGTTGTTACACTCTTATTTTTTCATTTGTATTTTTTGTTATATTGTTATTTATTTATTTAACATTTTTGATTGGCAGTTGCTCAAATTCATGGATACATAATCTGCAGATATGGAGGGCAAACCATACTTTCTTATAGCCAAAAAACTCAAGTTTAAGCTAGTCATGGTGGTGCGCACTACTGGTCTAACCTAAAGGCTGGACATGGTGACATACACTTATAATCCCAGCACCCGGGGAAGCTGAGGCATGAGGACGGTGACACAAGACCCTGTCTTTGGGATCAGCATTTAGCGTAATGGCTATGTCATTGGACTTCCATATAGTTGACCACGGTTCGAGTCCTGGACCCGGTGGCTTAGACTCACACTGGGCATGTGTGTGAGTGCATGCCCAAGGTCCCAAGAGGAGAATGGAGGAGAAGGGATTGCGGCGTGGCCACCCCCCTGGGGGGTGATTTCTCATTTTCTATCTCTCTGTTTCTCTGGGAAGCACACGTGCCCAATAAGGAAAAACAAAACTAAAAAAAAAAAAAAAAAAGACCCTGTCTTTAGAACAAAAAAAAAAAAAACAAGTTTATCATCCATGAGAAGCACAAAAGGGATCTTATCATGAGAATTTCAACTATTAATGTTCCAGAGGTAAACCGTTAGGTATTCCCACAGTATCCTAAAAAATTTAAGCTTGGAAGTTTCTCTAAAGTGACTCCCGGGGCTGGCAAGTGGCATGGTGGTTAAGGGTGCTGGACTCCCACATGGCTGACCACGGTTCAAGTCTGGGACCTGGTGGCTTGCTTTCTCACTTCCTCTCTCTCTCTCTGTCTCTCTGATCAAACTGAAAAATAATAATGATAATAATAATAAATAAAGTTAAATAAAATAATTCTAAAAAAATTAAAAATAAATAAATAAATAAATAAATAAACTCCCCAACTATTTTAAGTTGTCATTTTGATCTTTCTGCTCTCTTGTCCCTGAGTTATATTGTCTAAAAGTATTGTGATAACTATAATCTTGGGTTTTAGAGAATTAAAATTACTTTTGTGAATGTGATGATGTCTACAAGCCCTGGTGACCATATGTTAAGCGAGGTTGGGAGAAATGAAGTTGGCCTCTCTATTTTAGACCCCCGAATTCTCAAGTTAAAATTCCTAAGGGTTTCCCTAGCTAACATGGGAGCTGACTGAGCTAAACAAGAATCTGATACAATAAGGTAAACTGGGTCTGGAGAACCATTACGTAATAGCATTTTTTATTTCAAAAACTGAGCGGGTCAGCTAGCAGAAACCTGTCGAGGAGGAAGAAACTAGCCATAGCAGATGATACTTCGCCTTCATCTCCTCCTTCTCTCTCTTTTTCCTCCGCCCGTTTGTACCTCTCCTTTGGAATAAAAGTGTCAAAAACACAGTTATATGTACTCAACATAATATTTGGCATTCAGCAGTTACTTACTAAAAGAACTTTCCCCCAAGCATGGACTGGATAGAAACTCTCTGTGACTACAGCATTACCTGGCTGCGAGTGCAGGCCTCCCTATAGCCTAGGGTTAAGGGAGCCAACCCCGCCCGGATGACTACAGTTGGAGTCCTGGTCCAAGTGATGTGAGAAACATGCTAGGTGCATGCATGCCCCAAATCCTGACAGGATGGAGAAAGGTAAGAGAAGGGACTGCAGTGGGAACATGCCCTGTTGGGGGGCAGGTGCTTTCTCCTCTTTCTCTGTCTCTCTCCGGCCATCACACATACCCTCTGGCAAACAGAAAAGACAGGATAAGAGCACAATAATACAAGCATTGGTATCTTGGGTAAATTTTTAGTTTCAGCATTAGATCTGAAATATTAGAATTTTGCCAGCTTAATTTTTTTTCCACATGTCTCATTAACACACAAACTGGCAAGCTTGGTAAGAAAGTCAGTGAGTCTCCTCCAAGACAACTCACCTAACTGTAGGTAAAAAGTCTCTTATTGCTTTGGCAAGGGAGTTTAGAGCAGAGACTGCTGCTAGACCATAAGTCCCCAATGTCCCTAGACCCTGCCTGGCTCGTGAAAGCAACAAAGAATGGGGGCCCCAACCTCTGAGCTAAGAGAAGCATGGAATCTGGTGGGCACCTTAACACCATCTCTTCTGAACAAGGAAACTGAGACCCATGGGAATGGTTCCAACTCTCACATATTTTTATGGCCAGAACCAAAATAAGAAACCCAATCTCCTGGCTCCCAAACTAGAGCATCTTTTCAGACAGCTGATCCTAACACTGAGAGTTGGTTTGTGAAAGTAAATTTTGACTGAGGGAACACTGAGAGCAACCTCAGGGCATGTTTAGTGACTAGCCCTTGAGGAGGCATGAAACATGGATCAACCACAGTCTGAGTTAAGAGAATGGCACCCAAATCCCAAAGACTTGCCAATTTTTAGAAGAAGTTCAGTGGTGGTACCTGACGGCTCCTTTTCTCTTTCCATTCCTTCCCACATCTCTTTGCATAGCTAGTAATCATTAGTACCCACAAGATGCTACAAGAAGCGGGGTGGGCAGAAGGGGAAAGTAAGGACAATCTTTAGGAAAATAAAATGCAAATAATTTAAATGGCCTAAAAGAATTCTCATTATAATATTTCAAAACTACATTTTTTAAATTCACAGCCATCCTCTTTAATACACCTGCAAACAGTCAGAGAGAGTCTTACTCTGAAGAACCAGGTTCAGGGGCCAGCAGGTAGTGAGGTGGTTAAAGTGCTGGACTCCCACATGGCCGACCGTGGTTCAAGTCCCGGACCTGGCAGCTTCTTGCCCCCCCCCTTTGATGAGTGTATGTGCCCAATAGCAAATTAAAATAATATAGACAAATAAAATATTAAAAAAAAAAAAAGAACCAGGTTCAGACAGAGCCTAGATACCATCCAATGACCGAGCCTCACCAGCTCAGTTATGTGCCTGTTACCTGCTTCCTGCAGTGGCCAGTACCCAAAGGCCTCTAGCTGGTCTGGCTCTCGTCTGTGCCTTCCCTTCCCTGACTTGCTCTTCTCTCAGCTATTTCCAACTACACTTTTTAGTTCATATCCCTCTCTACTGTTTCCAGGTCATGAACTGGAGTTACACAGTAGTACTAAATCACCACATAAATCTGAAGAATGATTGGGGTAAACTGGCATCACCACGTAACCTCTTTGACCTTCTATTATAGTCAGCTGCTCGACTGTGAAGTATTTGGGTATCTCCTTAGGACACATATACTTCTTTTTTTTTTTTTAAATATTCATTTATTTGTTTAATTCCATGTGTTATTATTTTTTAATTTGAACAGAGAGAGACAGAAAGAGCGAAAGGGAAAGTGAGGAAGCAAGCTGCCAGGTCTGGAACTAGAACCGAGCACACACACACACACAGAAAGTGAGAATGCAAGCCACCAGATCTAGGACTCGAACTGTGGTCAGCCATGTGGGAGTGTCCAATGCCTTAACCACCATGCCACCTGCTGGTCCCAGGACACATATACTTCTGATGACTGATTGCTTTTTTCCATGAAGACACTATTTTAGTAAAAATCAATCAATCAATAAATAAAACTGGGAATTTAGGGTCTATGCTGAAAGACTTTAAATATCATCTAGGCTAACCCAAATTCCTCATCTTACAAATCAATAAACCTGGGTTGGTTTGGTGGCACGGTGGCAACGTGTTGCTCCGGCGATGCTGGATCCACGTGGAAGACTACAGGTTCGGTTCCCAGCAGACCTTCAAACCTGGGCATGTGTGCCCAGGATCCTGGCTGGCAGAGAATGCTGAGGTGGGAAATCCCAATGTGAGACCCTGTTGAGAGTAACTATGTCTTTCTGTGTCTGTCTCTTCCCTCACTGTCTTGAAATAAATAAAAACTTTAAATAAACAAACAAGCCAACAAATAGAATCACAGAGAGGAAAGGTTTTCATCTAAGATCCCTATGCAATGATTTTCTTGCAACAGTTTAACATTCTATCAGTGCCAGCAGGTGGCATGGTGGTTAGGGCACTGGACTCCCACATAGCCAACCACATTTCAAGTCCTGGACCTGGAGGCTTGCTTTCTCACTTTCCCTCTCTCTCGTACTCTCCCCTTCTTTCTCTCTCTGGTCAAATTTAAAAATTAATAATAATAATAATAAATAAAATGAAATAAGTAATTAAAAAAACAAACATGCTATCTTTCCTTCCCAGTTATCATCTACTTGTTTCCACCTGAAACAATCTATAACTAACTCCTTTTTTTTTTTTTTCTTTTTTTGGAGAGGTTTTTGCTACAGGGCACATGTGCTCAGCAAAAAGACAGAGAGAGACAGAGAGACAGAAAGTGAGAAATCACCCCCAGAGGGGCTGGCCACACCACAATCCCTTCTCCTCCATTCTCCTCTCAGGATCTTGGGCATGCACATACATGCGCCTGGCGTGAGTTTAAGCCACCAGGTCTGGGAGTCGAACTACGGTCGACTACATGGGAGTTCAGCAACATAGCCATTACGCCAACTGCTGGTCCCACGAACTCCTTTTCAAAGGAAAGAGAGCAAGTAACATCCACAGGTGGTAGTGTACTTTCTTAGAGTTTTTCCCCCAAGTTCAAAATCATTCATGTATTTTTAATGGCATCTAAGCAAAATAGTTCCATAAATCTACATGCTAAAGAAAAAACCCCATGTGACAAAATGATTTAGTCAGGATAGGTCTTAATCCCTGTTCTATTAATTACCTGTGACCCTTTAAGTCACTTCAGTCTCTTTTTTCATATGGAAGATTAGGTGATTGGACCAGAGCCATGATTCTCAACTGCCTTGGATTCCTTCAAGGCTGAAATGGGGTCCAAAGATCTAACAGAAACCAGGGGTTGGCTGACTCATGACAAAGCCGCCCAAGCTAAAATGTCACTGGCTTCGAAGTCGCCTTGGGTATCTTGTGCTGACCAGAACGCTAACTGGCATATACATGTCTTCAACGAAAAAACTGCAAAATTAATTGCTATTCATTTGTTGAAAAGACAAAATTTTAAAATACATTTGGCCCATGGGGAAAGAATGAAAAGAATGATGCTTTCAAAAGTGCAGAGGTGGGCATGGAAGAAAGAAAAAGTAGGTTTGGCAAAAGAAAAAAAAAATTCCCGTAAACATGAAATTCAATTGCACTCCCAACACTGAGGAACTTTTCTCCTGTGGGCATATCCAAATGCAACCCACCTACTCTATGACAAATCTCAGTGCTTGAAAATAGCACATGATCAAATACAAAGCAGGCGCTTAGATTATAAAGTTTTTTTTTCTTTACAATCTTATTAAGTATCTAACTAGATTATATGGCACAGAGAACTTAAAAGAGAGTTCCTTCTAATGAGTTTAAAAAAATTTTTTTGAGAGGTTTTAGCTATAGGGCACATGCGCTCGCCAGAAAGAGAGAGAGACAGAGAGAGACAGAAAGCGAGAAATCACCCCCCAGAGGGATGGCCATGCGACAATCCCTTCTCCTCCATTCTCCTCTCAGGATCTTGGGCACGCACGCACATATGCCCTGTGTGAGTTTAAGCCACCAGGTGCAGGACTTGAACCGCAGTCGACTACATGGGAGTCCAGCGACATAGCCATTACGCCAACTGCTGGTCCCTGAGTTTAAATTTCTTGATGCAAAATACAATAGTTCATTCAGCTATGTTCAACCAAAGGGCATTAGCGGGGATTACATTTCATTTCTAATCTACAGGGACTGAAGTCCAGACAGGCCAACTGCTGTCTCACAGTCTCACTGTGTGTAACTAGTGAGGAGGGAGGCTGTGTGCCTACCCAGCCCTGGACTAGAGGCAGGAGATCGGGGTTTGAACACAGTCAGCCCCAAGAGCAATTCCTTACAAGCAGCCCAGTCTTCTGCGTGTAATGGATGGTCAATGCACGTCAGTTGAGTGGAACTGCAAAAATCTCCACCATGTACTGATTTACACTATACTGAGAATTTAAACATCTTCGCGTTCTCACCCTCAAAAAACTGAAATCTATTATGTAAAATATGGGCAGTTTGATGAAAGGAAGGGTTAACATTGCTAGACTATGAGAGCAAAAGGATTTACAGTGGTTATGTTGAAAAAGCCTTGCAGAGCAAATGAAAAGATTTCCATTTGATACACAGAAACCCAGGCTCAGAGAAAGTATGTAATTTGTTCAAGATTACACAATTAGTCAACTAAAGCCCAGATTCCAATCTAGGACTGCAGTATGCAACATATACACATTTAAACACATCTCGAGGCAGCCCAGGAAGGGGAGGCTCTGGATCTAAATTTCATTTCTGCCACGATTTTCCTCTAGGCCCAAGGTTTTTTTTTGAGAGGTTTTAGCTATAGGGCACATGCGCTCGCCAGAAAGAGAGAGAGACAGAGAGAGACAGAAAGCGAGAAATCACCCCCCAGAGGGATGGCCATGCGACAATCCCTTCTCCTCCATTCTCCTCTCAGGATCTTGGGCACGCACGCACATATGCCCTGTGTGAGTTTAAGCCACCAGGTGCGGGACTTGAACCGCAGTCGACTACATGGGAGTCCAGCGACATAGCCATTACGCCAACTGCTGGTCCCTGAGTTTAAATTTCTTGATGCAAAATACAATAGTTCATTCAGCTATGTTCAACCAAAGGGCATTAGCGGGGATTACATTTCATTTCTAATCTACAGGGACTGAAGTCCAGACAGGCCAACTGCTGTCTCACAGTCTCACTGTGTGTAACTAGTGAGGAGGGAGGCTGTGTGCCTACCCAGCCCTGGACTAGAGGCAGGAGATCGGGGTTTGAACACAGTCAGCCCCAAGAGCAATTCCTTACAAGCAGCCCAGTCTTCTGCGTGTAATGGATGGTCAATGCACGTCAGTTGAGTGGAACTGCAAAAATCTCCACCATGTACTGATTTACACTATACTGAGAATTTAAACATCTTCGCGTTCTCACCCTCAAAAAACTGAAATCTATTATGTAAAATATGGGCAGTTTGATGAAAGGAAGGGTTAACATTGCTAGACTATGAGAGCAAAAGGATTTACAGTGGTTATGTTGAAAAAGCCTTGCAGAGCAAATGAAAAGATTTCCATTTGATACACAGAAACCCAGGCTCAGAGAAAGTATGTAATTTGTTCAAGATTACACAATTAGTCAACTAAAGCCCAGATTCCAATCTAGGACTGCAGTATGCAACATATACACATTTAAACACATCTCGAGGCAGCCCAGGAAGGGGAGGCTCTGGATCTAAATTTCATTTCTGCCACGATTTTCCTCTAGGCCCAAGGTTTTCCTGCATTTTTTTTTCCTCACCTGCACATTGGTGGTGGCAGGGGAGTGGTCTGTGTAAATGAATTACATCAGTGCATTTGTGGTTCGCTTAGGTGGTTATCAGAATCCTTTCAGGGCAAGGCTTTTTCTTCCCGCTGTTTGAAATTCTGGGGGAGTGGTACTCCTGGCTATGAAAGTTAACGTATTATGCCCTTCAGGTGGATTGAGACCACACAGGATCAGCTGCCTCCAAACTCCCTGCTAGGAAGTGGAGGCTGAGAACGTGTCCCCGCCGGGGACGCCGGGGGAAGTTTAAGAGACAACTTACTCGGCGATCTAGCTTCCCCCCAGCTTGGTGCCTTGAACCCCGCCGCTGCCGCTGGTGGATGTGTCGGGCAGGACTGGAGCAGCCTGCACCCGGTCCCCCCCCCCTGGCAAGAGC
>NW_006159568.1:1329379-1329723 GCF_000334495.1 Tupaia belangeri chinensis
TCCTTTGCCCCCCCCCCCTGCCGCTGGTGGATGTGTCGGGCAGGACTGGAGCGGCCTGCACCGGCTCCTCCTCCAGTGCAGAGACCGTGCAGAGCGAGCGCCTTTAAGGAAC
Source organism: Tupaia belangeri chinensis (assembly GCF_000334495.1). NCBI lineage: Eukaryota > Metazoa > Chordata > Mammalia > Scandentia > Tupaiidae > Tupaia > Tupaia belangeri. The sequence continues at coordinate 1,329,492 of NW_006159568.1, forward strand.
CTGAAGCTCGCGATGCAAGATACTCAAGTTCAAACAGCTAGGGGCTCGGACACCCCTGGTTCTGGCGGCGACCGCGGCCCGCAGCGCCGGTACCGGGCTCCACTTCCTGGTCGGCACCTCCCGCCCTCGCCCACACTCTCACGCCGCATTCCCCCACAGCCACCGGCGTCTGAAGCTGCAGCAGAGTCCGCCCGATCGCGGGGGGCACGCCCAGCCGGGCCCCGAGCGGCCC
>NW_006159568.1:1329990-1384354 GCF_000334495.1 Tupaia belangeri chinensis
GGGAATCACCTCAAGCCCCAGCCCCGCTCGGCCCCGCCCGGTCCCGCCTCACTCCGTCCCGCCCCGCCCCGAGGGCAGCCCGGCCTCGGCTCTGCGCACGCGCGGTCGCATCGGCCCACGCCGGCGTCCGCGCGTGGGAAGGGAAACCGACGCCGCCTAGCGGTTTCTGCGCGTGCCCACGCATGGGCGGGAGGCCGAGGGCGGCGGCGGGGTGGGCGCTGGAGCGCCTCCTCGTGGACAGCACAGGGACGCGAGGTCCATCCCGGGCGTTTGCACGCCTATTAGATTGACCCTTCCAGCCACTTCCTTCATCACTTGCACATTCTTTTCTTCAACTTCTGGAGCAGTTACTTTTTATTTCCCAGACATCATCTGTCCCGCTTGTATCCTTAGGGCCTTTCCTCAAGTGTCACCCTTTTAAGGAGGCTAGCAACCTCTCCCTGACATTCCTTTTCTACCTTCTCGGCTTTGACAGTTCTCCTTCCCCCGGATCTAACGCGCTATGTCTGTTGCTTATCTTTATTTTTTTTTCCTATTTTCAATTTTAATTGACATTTAATCACATATATCGTAACAGTGTACAACATTGCTTTTTTTCAGCACGAATAATATGCATATCAGTTAAGAAAATAAACTTCAGCATATACATTATCAGCAAATAGGTTTTCATTTTTTTTGTCAATTAAACTTACTTTTTTTTTTTCTTCCCTTGTTTGTTGCATATCTTTTCATTGTCTACTATCCTTCTAAAAGTAAAGCTCTTAAGAGCACAGGGCTTTTTGCTGGATTCCCTAATCTGTTCCCCGGACACTAGGATGGTGCTTGGCATGCCATAAACATTTCATAGATAATCATTAGGTTCATTTATTCATTCTAAAATTATTAAGCACCTGATATTTATTCACTTATTTCTTCTACGCATTCATTCCACACACATTTACTGAGCACTTGTACCGCATTCCTTTAATCAGCACTGACCACTTTTCTGCCTCTTTCTATGTGCATTTTGTGGGAGCCTGCTGCTTATTTAACCAGTACATTTCCAGCTTTATTGAAGTATGAAAGACATACGATAAACAGCACACGTTTAAAATGAAATGTTTGATTAGTTTTGATGTGCATACCGCTGTGAAACCATCACCCCATTCAAGATAATGAACATACCCATCACTCCAAGAAATCTCCTCATGATCCTTTATAGCCCCTACTTCTGGTCCCTCCCAGTTTATCTGCTTTCTGTCATAGATTAGTTTTATATAAACGTAATTGCATAATACGTATTGTCTTTGGGGGAAGGCTACTCAGCATAATTATGTTGAGATTCATCTATGTTGTTGCATGTACCTAAAGTTTGTGTCTTTTTTTTTTTTTTTAATTGCTAGAGGGTACACACACTTGCCAGAGAGAGAGAAAGCACTTTCCAATGGGGCATGGTAACACCACAATCCTTTCCCTCCTTTTTTCCCTCCACTCAGAATTTTGGGCCCTCATGAGAAACACCCATTGTGTTTCTCAGACCTCTGGGGCCCGGACTGGAACTGAAGTTGCCCATGTGGGCCCCAGGACCCTTAACCACTGCACTATGGGATGGCCTGTTTGTGTCTTTTTATTGCTGAATGCTGTTCCATTGTATGAATGTACCAAACCTCCCTATGCCCTATCAGTTCTACTCCTAGGTATTTACCCTAGAGAAAAGAAAGCATATATCCACACAAAGACCTGTTTATGTGTTCATAGTAGCTTTGCTTGCAATAGCCCAGAATGGAAACACCACAAATGTTTTTCAGTAGGTCAACAAGCAATCAACAAACGTATATTGAACACCTGCCATTCAACAGCAAAGCCGCATAGGATGCTGGTACATTCATGCTTAGGAGCTTTTGGTCTGCCATGAAAAGATGCAATATTCAATGATGAGATAGACTGGAAGTAGATGACGGGAAGCCTGATAGCCTATGCTCAGAAGTGTGGGCTTTTTTTTTTTTTTTTTTTTTCCTGAAAGCAATGGGGGAGCTGTTCAAAGCTCTTGAACAAGGGTCTTCTTTGAACACTGTTTCCTTTCATACTCCCACATCTGGTTTCTGACTAGGTCTATCTCTGGAGCTTCACTGCATCCACTCTGCTCTGCAGTCTATTTCAGACTCCTCCTCTCTCTTTCCCCTCTAATCAATGCAAACTTTGCAGTGGCTTTAATAGACCCGCATCCAGCCAGGCCCCCGTTTGCTCTGCAGTGCTCAGAACATCCTCCAGCTTCACATTTCAGATGGGAAAGAGGAAGCAGCTGGCAATTTAAAGGTGTCAGTGGAAACAGGAAATTGGAAAACATCCAGGGTCCGACGTGCAAAATAAATCACAAAATGTTGTCAGTCAGCCCCAAGTCTGAGATTCTTTATCCTTGAGGAGGTGTTCCATGTTGATATGGTCCTATATATAGCTCTGCACTAGTATATTCTTAAAAAGCTTTATTGAATAGTAGTTTCCATATAATAAATATTTTAGAGGTACAATTCGATATTTTTTTTTTAGATTTTTGCCATAAGGCATGTGTGCTAAACAGGGAGAGACACAGAGAGACAGAGAAAGTGAGAAATTACTCCCAGGGGGGTGTAGGGGGATAGCCACATCACAATCGCTCCATTCTCTTCTCAGGATTTTGGACACACACATCTGGAGTGTTTCTCTTTTTCTTTTTTTTTCCTTTTTTAGGTTTTTGCCATAGAACATGTATGCTTGCCAGTGAGAGACAGAGAGAGGAAAAGTGAGAAATCACTCCCCCCACCCCAGGTCAGGGGATGGCCACACTGCAATCCCTTTTTCTTGGTTCTCCTGTTGGGATTTTGAGCATGCACCCAGTGTGACTTTCAAGTCCCAGGTCTGTGACTCAAACCATGGTCAACCATGTGGGAATCCATCACCCCAACCACTGTGCCACCTGTTGGCCCCCTGAAATGTTTTATCAACTTACCAGGTCCACTTGAACTCTGGAGTTGGCCATGTGGGATCCAACCAGTGCCCTTACCATCATGCCACCTGCTGGCTCAAGGTTGATGAGTTTTGATGAATGTATTTATTCGTGTGTCCACCCGTAATCGAAATGGTTTGTCATTCCAAAAAACTCCTGCATGCCCCTTTGTAGTTAATTCCTTCCTCTACCTCCAGCCCCTGGCAGTCAATAACCTAATTTCTTTCACCGTGGCTTTGCCTTTTTTAGACTGCCATGTGAATGGAATCACACAGTACTTTTGTGCCTGGTTTCTTTCACTTAGCATAATGCTCTGCAGAATTATGTGTGTTGTCGCATATGTCGGTGGCTGGTTCCTTTTTGTCGTCGAGTAAGTGTGCATTGTATGAATGCAGCCCACTTTGTGCCTGTTCACAATCAATGCACATGTGTGTTGTTTCCAATGTGAGGCTATTATGAATACAACTGTTACAGACAACCACATACAGGTCTTTGTGTGGTCATGTGGTTTTATTTGCATAAAGACTCGGGAGTAGAATTGCTGGTTGTAGGATAAATGTATGCTTAGCTTTATAAGGAACTGCCCAACTATTTTCTAAAGTGGCTGTATCGTTTTGGACTCCCACTCCTACCTCCCAGCCCCAGCAATGTATAAGAGTTCCAGTGGCTCTAAATCCTCTCCAGTATTGGGATTGTCAGTCTTTTTCCTTTAAGTCACTCTACCGGATGTATAGGAAGGTCACATTGAAGTTGGAATTTGCATTTCCCCGTTACTAATGATAGTGAGAATTTTTTCGCGTGTGTGTTGGTCCTTTGTATATGTTCTTGGGCAAAGTGCCCATTCTGCAATTGATGTTTGGCCACGGCTTGTCAGGAGGTTCTCATAGGTCCCCAGGTAACTGACCCGTAACAAGGACAGGTTAGGACATTGTGCTTATTTTTCTTTGCAAAGTGGTCCAAGGCCCAGGGAGTTCAAGAATTTATCCCGATGCTCTGGATATAATTGATTTCAGAGAATTAAGAGATATCAGAGGGGACACAGACCATTGACACTTTAGGCACAATGGTTTTTAACTATTTGTGGGGAAGTAGATAGGAATACATGAAAGCAACACAAAGGAGGGGCCTTCAAAAATTCAGGTATAGTCATGTAAATGTGCATTATGAAGAAATGAACCATGGATTTAATTTGTTTGCACTAAAATAAACTTGTACTCATACATTTTTCAACAAACTTATTGAAGTTCCCTCATAGATTAAAAAGTTTATGATCTTAGAGGTTATTCAGAGTTCCTAAAGCTCCACTGTAAACTGTGTTAAAAACTGCCCTAGAAGAAAGCATATATCCTGGAGCCCAAGAGCAGAGTTTTCAAAATGGACAGGATGTTCTCCCTGAGCAAAAGCCTAAGTTCACCTTTGGGAAACAGAGGCAGGGACTAGGAGAGTCTGGGCCTTTCAGAAGAGACAGACACATTTCTTTTTGTATTTTAGAGAGATCTTTGCTATAGGGTGCATGTGCTCCCTTGAGAGACAGAGAGACAGAAAGCCAGAAATTACCCCATTCCCCCACCCAGGGGTGATGGCCACACTGCAATCCCTTCTCTTCCATTCTCCTCTCGGGATTTTGGGCATGTACACACATGCGCCAGACGTGAGTTTTAAGCTGCTGAATCTGAGACTCAAACCACGGCTGACTGTGTGGAAGTCCAGCCATGTAACCATTATGCCATCTGCTGGTCCCAAGGCAGACACATTCCTCAGAGAGGTCCTCTGCTCAGGTGGCTTTGAGGGGAAGGCATGGTGGATGGGTGGGGGTGTCAGTAATAGCTGGCCAGTAGGCAGCAGCCCGGGAGGTCACCTGTACTTATACAAGAGGCTTCACAAGAGATAGCCTAGTATGGAAAGAGAGTGCAAATCCAGGCCCAGGTGCCAAGAAGGACGATGGCTCTGTTGTTAGCTTATCCTGGGCTGGGAAAGGTAGTAAATATTTCTAGTGTGCAACTTCCATCTGAAGCCCTTCATGCATTTTTGTCTGCACCTGGGATGCTATTCATTTAGAGAGAGCTACATGGGATGCGAATGCCAACAAAACCTGTACACAGCAGACAGGACCGATGCTATGAGTTGAGGTCAATCTCCGTCCTGTCCTCTCTTCCTTCTCTGAGTTCAGCAAGCACCGTTTAGAATGAGGAGGAGACAATAACCTGCTCTAGGAACATATACGTGGCTCATTTGGGCTTTCTGTTTTTTCTTGTTTAATAGATTTTTTTTTTTTGTCTTTGTAATGCAGCTCAAGAAAGAGAGGTTCCTCACCCTCCCTCCCATAGCCTCTCAGACTTTATAGCCACCACAAATGACTTTGCAAATATCTCTTCCAAAATGATCTGGGCGACATCTGGGTGTTCTCATCACACTTCTCATCTGAATTTATCTATTTCTTCTCTATATTGTCTCCAAAAAGAGATCAAAAACAGAATTTTTATTTCTGGGGCCGGATGGCAGTGCAGGGGTGCTGTGTGGATTATGGAGTCAAGACCCCATTGGGAGTTCTCTCTCTCTCTCTCTCTTGCTCATGGAAAAAAGTCTCTCTGTCTTTCTGGTGAGCGCACATGCCCTATAGCAAAACCATCTCCCCCCCCAAAAAAAATATTAATAAGTCAACTTAACAGAAAAGTGATATTTCTATCACTTTCTGTACTGCCAAATGAACCAGAGACTTGGCTGTGGGGTTATTCAGCATCTGAGCAGTTCCTCTCTCAGGGAGTCCTCCTTGAAGCTTCCTGGAAGAGAATGTAGCAAGTGATTCTGTGTATGACCTCCTTGCAAGCAACTGGAAGAGAGTTAACATTTTGTTTCATCTTTATTCTCTGAGTTACAGAATTGCAAAAAGAAAAAAAAATTAGCAAGACTTGTTTTTGAAGCTAAACCACATGTTCAAAGTTCTGTACATGGATGAAAACCAGCCTCGGGTGGGTACTGTTTGGTTACATAAAGCCAGGAAAAATAGATCCATGACAAAAGAAATCTTTAGACAGACCTATTTTTGGTTAATCATTGACATCATAATCACCCCCTCGATCAGCTATTGCCTCATGAACAAATGCAGAGAAATTTCTAGACAAGTGCATGTGTTTTAACTGACTAAGGAGAAAAGACAAAACAAAACAAAACAAAAAACAAAAGGCAGAGATTGCCGGAGCCCCGCTAAAATCCAGGCCCTGGTAAAGCTAAGGATGTGCTGATCAAGCAAAACCCCCTAATCTGCCCACAAAGGCCTCCAAGGTGAGTCAGCTGAAAGGGGCTAATCCCCAGAAGGGACTGATCGCTGAAGCTTTAGTGGCCGCACACCCATAGAACACTGGAAAACAAGGGATCATGAAGGCTTAAAGGAATATTGTGTAGAAAGGGGTCACAGAACCAACAAGGGAGGGTCTTGGTTATCTAAGAGGTTGCCTTTGCCCTCTTGTGAATCACAGGTCATACAGCTCAGTTTTTGGCAGGGTCCCAAATAAGGATGATTCCAAGGATGAAGATATTAAGAATTATCAGTTGACTTGGGGTCCAGCTGTGGGGTGTAGCATGGAGCTGGGATAACCAAAACTTTAGGCATGGCAACCAGCCACAGTAATGGTCATTCTGAAATTAACCAGCTGGTACAAAAATGTCTCTGCAGTAGTTACTAGGGATGAGGATGGGGATGGGGAGTGAGAATGAACCGCACAGGTGTGTAGGAGGTGCGTGGTACAGGTGAGCTGACTCTGAAGTGGAAGAAGTAGCCGATCTGCGAGGAGTGTGGGTTCAGCTTAGAAGTGTACCACATCGGCTGGATCATTATCCACTCAAGTGTCTGACCTTAATAAATCACTTAGAGCTTGATCTTTTGTTAAACAAAAAAGTTGCACTAAACTTCAGAGCCCCCTGGCTCTGGTTCTAGCCTTGGGCTCCCTTAGGTAGCAAAGTTAATCCAACAGGTGGCAAAAGAGGCTCCTTGTGGGGCTGTTTGGTCAATTCCTATTCAAAACTGAGGTTTCCTTTGTCCCAACTCACATGGGAATGTCTTGCCAGTCATTTAAGTATGTCCCATTATGATTAGTCTCTGCCTCCTAAATAAACTCAAATAACTTCTTCCACAGTGTCACTATACAGTATATCTTTGAGGTTATTTTATTTGTGCATTTTATTTTGGGAAAGTAAAGAGACAAGTTACAAAATGTTCGTTATAAGAGGGACGGTACTGGGTCAGATAGGATTGAACACAGATGCTAGAAACCCCCTAACAGCCAACTCCGCCCAGAGACACTGAGCAGGACATTCTTGTGCACGCCAATAGACATAAGGATACATGTCTTTAAACTCATTAGAATTCTGCATCACCCCAACACAAAATCACCTGTTGAGGAAGTTAAAAATCATTCATTTTTGGAGGGCCTTCCTGGGGTTCACTTAACCCAAAATTAGTCTCCCTCACTGTGCGTCTAATAGTCTTTCTCATCTTCTCAATTCTTTGCTCATCCCCTCACCCCTAGTCTTTTTCACGGAAAACTAGAGTCCTTGCTAACAGCAGCACTTCCCTTAAACAGGATGTTTTATATTTGCTATTAGAAAATTATAGCATCGGGACCAGCAGTTGGCGTAATGGCTATGTCGCTGGATTCCCATGTAGTCGACCGTGGTCCAAGTCCTGAATCCAGTGGCTTAAACTCACGCAGGGCGTGTGTGCATGCGTGCCCAAGATCCTGAGAGGAGAACGAGGAGAAGGGATTGTGGTCTGGCCATCCCCCCAGGGGGGTAATTTCTTGCTTTCTGTCTCTCTGTCTCTCTCTGTCTTTCTGGTGAACACATGTGCCCTATAGAAGAAAAAGAAAAACTCTCAAAAAAAAAAAAAAAAAAGAAAGAAAGAAAATTATAGTACCCAGGAGGTAGCTGTTGGCTAGGATGGCCAAAGTAAGATACAAGAGGAGATTTCTTCTAGGACAGTGGTTCTTAATCTGGGAGTAATATCATGTCAGAACTAACATGGTATTTCCCGCCGTTTATAGTGCATGTTCCTGAAAATATGTTTGAAGGTTAAACTATAAACTCAAAACTCCCTTGTAATGTGTTTGAAGGTTGAGCTGTAAGCTCACTTGTAAATATCACTGTAATTACGGGAGCTCTATTTACAATTATGTGTATCTCCCGAGTCGCAATGACTGCAGTGCTCCTGCACTTGGCACACACAGACTTGCAGTAAATATTTACTCAATAAATGAATAAATATGGAAGGAGCTCAAGTCCAAACGCTTCCTACTATGCCATGCAGCCTCTTTGTATACCTGATGAATGAAATAAAGGACTCAAGAAGCAAAGGAAAACATTAAAAAAAAAAAAAGCACAGAGTAAAATTTCTGTCCTGCAGTTATGGAGCTAGAAGCCTGAGTTTGGGATGCCAGAACAGCTGGGTTCTGGTGAGGGCTAACTTCGGGGTTGCAGATTGCAACCTCTCATTTAGTCTTACATGGCATTAAAAAGAGGGCTAGAGAGCTCTGGAGTCTCTTTTTTGAGAGCACTAATCCCACCCATAAGGGCTCCACTCTCATAAGCTAATTACCCCAGAAGGCCCCACCTCCTAATATTGCCATGGTGGGGTTAAGTTTTGATTTGGGGAGGACAAAAACATTTAGACAAAGCTCTGACCTCTGTACTTTGCCACTTTGTATCTATAGATTTTCTTTTTTAATTTATTTTTAAAGAATTATTTATTTTATTTAATTTATGATTATTATTTTTTTTAATTTGACCAGAGAGAGGGAAAGTAGGAAAGCAAGCTACCAGGTCCAGGTCTCGAACCACAATCGGCCATAAGAGTCCAGCACCTTAACTACCATGCCACCTGTTGGCCCCTAGATTTTTTACTTTTCAGATAGTTCTCCAAAAGTTTCCAATCAGTTCTTCCTGCTTCTTCTCTGCAACCGTTCCTTCCTGGGGAAGCTGGATAGTCACTCCAATCACCTGCAAAAACAAAGTCCTTTGAAAGAAACAGGATGACTAGGAATCACCCAGGGTCATGCTTTCCTCCACTTAACCCATAGAAAAGGCCCTGACCATACAATTGCCATTTCTCCTATTTGGAACACCCAGTCCTTACCTGACTGACTTACACCTACCTTCCAAGTGGGTCTTATTTACTTACAAGGAAATAGCTGGCTGGAATTAAAAGTGCATCCGAGTGCCGCTTTTAAAAAACATTTTAATTAAGGCTAGCTTGAAGGAAGAAAGTGTGACACTTATCCAAAAGAAGGAATAAAAATATCCAGTAAAAGTAACTGCATAGCTTACAAAAGTGGTGCCAATCATAATTCCGAAAGACACAATCCTGAACACCATAATCTCAAATGCTGAAGTCCCAAAAGATCAAAATCCCTAAAGTCTAAAACCCTTAATGACTAAAAGGATGAAAAATCAGTTTCAAAACAGTAAAATTAAATGTCGAAATCCTGAAAGTGATATCCCCAGAACTGAATACATTTTTCTGTATCTTCAATTTCCTTTTCTTGTTTGTTTTCACTTCCTTTTTCTCAGTTTATGTCCCTACTATTTAAAATCATCAGCACTATTTTTTACGACTCGCTATGTTATGTATTTTATCTTTGCATTATTTCCCATACTGAAGGCCTAAATTGTATAAACACTTTTAGGAACTTCAGATTTGTTTTATGCATTTTGTTCAAAGTGGACTTTGCAAAAGTACGTCATCACGATGTGAACTTTTGTGTGTAAGCCTTGTGCGTGTACATAAAAACACTGAAACTTCTCAATACATGAAGAGATGTCTTTTTGGAACATCTGCATTTATGAAATGTCTTGAAATCTCAGCTCTTCAGGCAACTGTGTATGTGGTGGTGACCCATTGTGAGTTTTGATTGATCTCATCCAAGGGCTTAGGTTGTCAGTCAATGTATTCCATAAGGCCGTCGTTATAAAGCTGGGTTCACACGATTACCAGTATTATACACTGAAACATTTCACCTGTGACCTCTTTCTTTATGAATATGATCCATTTGCTCATCATTGTTATATCTATGCAACTGTCATGAATATATCTGAGTGTTTACACTTACAAAACTATGTGTGACCAGGCGTGTGTGCATGCGTGCCCAAGATCCTGAGAGGAGAATGGAGAAGGGATTGCGGCGTGACCATCCCCCCGGGGGGTGATTTCTCGCTTTCTGTCTCTCTGTCTCTCTCTGTCTGTCTGGCGAGCGCATGCGCCCTATAGCAAAAACCTCTCCAAAAAATAAAAAATAAAAAAGTGTGTCATTATTGCCTATTTTATTGTGTTAAGTGGCCAATATGAAATATTCTATTGCGTTTTTATATATTCCTCAAACAAATCCCCTATAAAAATGCAAATAAATATCTTTTGAAGAATTTTTAAAAATTTCACCTAGAATTATATTGGGTTGTTGGAAAAGGCATGATGTGTTTTTCTGTGCAAAAATGCATCATGACTTTTTCAATGACCCAATATGTTTGTGACTTTGATCTTTAAAGATTTCAACATTCAGGATTACGGAATTCAAGATTGTATCTCTTAGGACTATGGCCCAAGCTCATGTAAAAGCAATGTTATTGGATTGTTAGTTTATGAGTCTTCTTATTTCCTATAGGGTTCAAAAGAAATGCAGGGGTTGGCAGGTGGCATGGTGGTTAAGATGCTAGACTCCCACATGGCTGACCGTGGTTTGCGTCTTCGACCTGGCTGCTTACTCTCTAACTTTTTCTCTCTCTCTCAATCTGGTCAAATAAAATAATAACAATAACAAGTTAAATAAAATAAATAAGTACTTCTGAAAATTTTTTAAAAAGACAAATGTGGGGGACCAGCAGTTAGCGTAATGGCCATGTCGCTGGACTCCCATGTAGTCGACCGTGATTCGCGTCCCGGACCTGGTGGCTTAAAAGACAAATGAGGGAAAAATAAATATAAATCTGTTAATGGACATGCAATGTAAAAGATGAAAGTTGTGACATAAAGGTAGGGAGGATGAGCTATACAGGTACAGAGTTTTTGTATGCTATCAAAGCTAAGTATCAATTAAAACTAGATTGCTATAAATTTGGGATGCTGTAATGGACTGAAGGTTTGTCTTCTTCCAAAATTCATCTGTTGAAACCCTCACCTCTGTAGGGATGGTATCAGAAGGTGGAGTCTTTGGAAGATGACAAGGTCATGAGAGCAGAGCTCTCCTAAGTGGGATTAGTGTCCTTATAAAAGAGCTCCCCAGAGTGAACCAGCAGTTAGTGTAATGGCTATGTTGCTGGACTCCCATGTAGTTGACTGCGGTTCGCATCCCGGACCCGGTGGCTTAAAACTCATGCTGGGCGCGTGTGCGTGCGTGCCCAAGATCCCGAGAGGAGAGTGGAGGAGAAGGGATTGCGGTGTGACCACTGCCCCTGGGGGGGATGATTTCTCGCTTTCTGTCTCTATGTCTCTCTCTGTCTTCCTGGCGAGCGCATGTGCCCTATAGCGAAAACCTCTCCAAAAAAAAAAAGAAAAAGAACCTCCCAGAGAGCTACTCCTCCCCTTCCACCATGTGAAGATACGGCAAGAAAATGGCTGTCCATCTATGAACCAGGGAGTAAACCCTTAGGCCAGCCAGGTGGTATGGTGGTTAAGGCAGCTGGATCCACATGGCCAACTGTGTGGTTCGAGACCTGGACCTGGCAGCTTGAAAAGCTGGGTATGTGGGCATGTGTGCCCAAAATCTTGAGTGGAGAACAGAGGAGAAGGGATTGCAGTGAGACCACCCCACCTGGGGATGATTTCTTACTTTCCTTCACTGAATTTTCTGTACCTTGATTGTGGGACCCCTAGCCTTCCTAGCCTCCAATTTCTGTTGTTTATAAAGCCACTGGCCTATGAGATTTTATTATAGCAGCCTGAGTGAAACAAGACAGGAGCCCAGCTCTTAGACCATCCCCAGGTGCTGGTCGTGAATAATGGCCAACCCTGGCTTTGTACACGATCACCATGCCACGCAGGCTGTGGAGTAGGTGGATAATGTGGTAGCCTTCATGTGAAGGGATTGTAGTCACTCAAGGACCTTCACGATCCATCCCTGAATATCTCTCCCTACAGTCCACCACCCCCTACTCCTCCCCACCCAAAGGCAATTCGGTCCCTTGCCTCACTGCTTTGTTTATGTCACTTCTTCTACCTACTGTGACCTTTCCTTTCTTTCTGCTAACCTCCCACTCATCCTGCAAGGTCCACTTCAAATATCAATATATGTTGAATTGAAAGGTTTAATTAGCTATGCGGAGTACCACGTTATGACCTCCAGAGATTTAAAGAGCAAGACATCTAGCAATAGTAACAAGATCCATATAAGGAGAACTACAACTCTAATGAAAGAAACCAAAGCCCAGTACAGCCAAGATATGCTTTCTTCCCAACTCGATCCGCAGATGCAATGCAATTGCAACCACAACTGCAGATCTTCCGCACTGATTCTGGTATTTCTATGGAAGGCAAAAAAAAAAGACTTAAGTATAGCCAACACAATAGTGAAAGAGAGAAAGCTACAATATTCAAGACAGAGTGGCATTGGCAAAAGGAAAGATAAATAAATAAATGGAACAGAATAGAGTACTCATAAATAAGGTTACACAAATAAGGTCTTTAGCAAAGGAGCAAAGACACTTCCATGGAGAAATGCCATCTTCTCAACAAATGGTACTGGGATAACTGGACTCCACATGCACTATGATGAATCTTGACACGAACTGTATGCTTTTCACAAAAATTAATTCAAAAGGGGTCATTATACTGTTCTTATTACCTGTGACACCAATCCATGTTTTTTTTTTTTTTCCTTCTTCTTGGAGAAGTTTTTGCTATAGGGTGCATGCACTCGCCAGAAAAACAGAGATAGAGAGACAGAAAGCGAGAAATCACTCCCCAGGGGAGATGACCGCATTGCAATCCCTTCTCCTCCATTCTCCTCTTGGGATCTTGGGCACGCACGCACGTGCATCTGGCATGAATTTAAGCCACCGGGCCCAGGACTCAAATTGTGGTCGACTACATGGGAGTCTAGCAACACAGCCATTATGCTAACTGCTGGTCCCACCAATCCATGAGTTTTATACACCCCAGCTCATCTTCCCCTGAGGATGTCCCTAGGAGGCAGATGCTAGCACGATTCCTATTGTGTAGGCTGGAGACTGGGGAGGCCCTGAGAGGCACAATGACTTTTCCAGGACACAGAACTGGTCAGGAAAAGGAGGTTCTAAACCTAGCTTGGTCTCCTTAAGCCTGGATGCATTCAGGTCTCCCCAGGGGGCTGTGTTGGTAAAATAGTGTACAGTTAAGTAGATGACATGGGGCAGGAGGTGGGCATTCAACAGTTCAAAGGGGCCTTGGGTAGGTCTTATTGAAGAAAAGGGCCTAGGTAATAGAACCTTGCCGAAGTGGTATCTTGGACGTCCCAGCCTCCAGAACTATGAGCCCAATGAATTACTTTTCTTTATAAAGTACCCAGTCTCAAGTAGTCTGTGCTAGCAGTAGAAGATGGATTAAGACACCTGGCCTCCTTCATTTTCATAATAGAGGCCTTTCAGTACAGTGATTCAGCCTTTCAGTATTACTGCAATTCAATTCTGTTGCCATTTTAGCAAGACTTCAGGGAATATCTTACATGTGTTTTTCTTAGACCATATTAGCTTGTTAGGGCTGCCATAACAGGACCACAGACTTGGGGGGCTTAAATAAAGAACCTGTTTTTCTCATAATTCTGATTACTAGAAATCTAATATCAAGGTGGTCACAGGGTTGGTCTTCTAAGGTTTTTTTCTGTGTCCAAATCGCTTCTTCTTATGAGAACACAAATAAGATTGGATTACAGCCACCCCAAAGAACTCACTTAATCTTTTTTTTTTTTTGAGAGGTTTTTGCTATAGGGCGCGTGCGCTCGCCAGACAGACAGAGAGACAGAGAGACAGAAAGCGAGAAATCACCCTCCCCCCCGAGGGTATGGCCACGCCGCAATCCCTTCTCCTCCATTCTCCTCTCGGGATCTTGGGCACGCATGCACACGCACCCGGCGTGAGTTTTAAGCCACTGGGTACAGGACGCGAACCGCAGTCGACTACGTGGGAGTCCAGCGACGTAGCCATTATGCTAACTGCTGGTCCCAGAACTCACTTAATCTTAATGACCTCTTAAAGAATATATCTCCTAATATAACCACATGTTGGGCTACTGGGGGTTCAGATATCATATGTGAATTTGGAGGACACAATTCGGACCATACTATACACTTCCCTCCTGTAGTAGACAAAGTCCAGGTATGGGATTGCTTGGTACAAGGTTTTGCATATGCAAAATTTTCACAGCTTCAGCCAAATTACTTTCCAAAAGGCAGTTGCCACCAGGTTCTAATGGTGGCTGTTTCCTGGCATTGAGCCTGGCTCTGGCTGATATTATTTCTTTAAATTTTTTGGCCAATCAGGTGTCAGGGTGACAAACACGTGGCTTATTTGCTTTCTGATTCCCCACTTCTAAGTTTGAGCCTCGTGGCAGGGGAGGGCCTGCCAGATAACCTTGGGGATTTGCCAAAGCCAGCTATAGAAGGAGCCCAATGGGGTTAGTGATACTTGGAGAGAAGTGGGTGCAGAGTGAATTCCGGGACAGGGAGGCTGGTCCAAGAGAGAGGCCTGGGGAGGGGTTCAGGAAGCTGAGTGGGAATTCCGGGGGAGGAGCTTCAGAACAGGTGCTCATTCACACCTCCTCTGGCACGGGGTACCTTGGGTTGCCTTCTTATCAGGTTTGCCAGAGCGGGTGATGCTAGACACTGCGGTGCAGGGTTACTGGATGTGAGTGAACCTGACAACAGAGCTAGTGTAGGGACCACGCTCTTGAGGCTGGGGATGAGAGAGCCCCGACTGAGCCCTGAGCTCTCAGCACTTGACTGAGAGACCTTTGGCCAGCCCCGAACTCGGGGCATCGTCCCCATCACACTGGTGCATGAATGGAGGTTCTCAGTAAGGCCCCAGACTGTGTTCCCCAGCTGGTGAAGCTGCAGAGCTGCTATGCTGTAAAGCTGCAGTTCTGGGTCCAGCCAGACTCAACCAAGCTCACTGGAGGGTGAAGTGGGGGCAACTCTAAGCGAATCAGTACCCAAGCAGTCTCCTCCTGCCTGAGGCCTCAGTTTCCGTCTGTCACGAGAGAAAGACCCCAAGCCCACCTTGCCAGACTCTGCTGTGGAGCCCTGAGCCTGGTCCAGGTCGTTTTGTTTTGCTTTCGCGCCCTGCCCTCTGGTGGTCACTATTGGTAGTGCATGAGAGGCGTGGAGGAGGAAGTGGGGTCACCAGCTAGGGAGCCTTTCTGCTGGGGTTGGCCTGGAGATTTTCCCAAGAGAATCTGGAGGCTCAAGGTGTGAAAGTCAGAGAAGCTCGTAGGCGAGACACTCCCTGGCTCCACCCTATGTAGACATAGAGGAGATACGCAAACATAGAGGAGACCCAGCCACTACAGGGTGGCGGTAGGGAGCTGGGACCCAGGACAGTCCCACACTGCTCTCACCACCCTTTAACACCCAGAAAGTGAGCTCATGGACTAGGCTCAGATATTTTTAAAAGGACAGAGGGTATTGAGAGCTGCCTTCCTAGGCAAGGGCTGTTCTGTGACCGTGGGTCTCAAGTGTGCGGTGTATGCTGTCAGAACATGAGGTCCGTTCTATACCATGAGAACCAGTGGTTAAAGCTACGGAATAGGGCTTGCTCAGGTGAACTTCACAGAAACAGTTTACACGATCTAATGCACATCGATTCCATTTCGTAAAAATAGTGCACGTGCGTGGAAAGGTGGTGTAGACTCTGGCTGTCTATGGTGCTAGGATTTTTATAGTCATCATTTTGCTGGTTTCAAAAATTCTCCTTTTCTGCAATGGACATATATTCCTTTTGGAATAATAAGAAAAACAATGAAAGGTGGTCGTGGGGCGGGAGAGGGGGCAGAAGGTATGGTGTTGCCCTGAAGGGTAGGGCCTCCTCACTCTCCTGGACTCTGTGCACTAAGGCCCATCGAGCTGAGCAGGCAAGGTCTCACCCCTGGACAAAGCCAGCAGAGCGGGGTGAGTGTCCCCATTGGACAGATGTGGGAGCTGGCATAGGGGCCTCCCAAGCCTGTGGCTGTCTGTCCCAGCAGCACTGCCATCGTGTGTGGGCTCTGTCGGGCTGTGCTGGGTATGCAGGTCCTACTTGCCCCAGTCCTTACTGCCCACCTCAGACTCAAAGGCTCAAGGACTCAGTGAGCAGGCCCTGAACCACTGCTAGGATGTGGAGCAGCGAGCTGGGGTGAAGCCAAAGGACTCAGGCCAGGGGATAGGCCTGGGACAGGTTAGTAGGCAGCTATGCAGGGGAGAGGACAGAGCAGGTGGCAGGCCAGATAGGGGACAGCATAGGTCAGGGGACAGGTCAGGGGGTAGATGACGCAGGTCAGGGACAGGTGATAAAGCCAGGATACATATAGAGTGGAGTGGGAGGGGTCAGGAGAGAAAGAGGGTATCTCAGGGCAATGGTGCAGGTACCTCCTGGGCCTCTGACATTTGTGCTCAGGGATCCCTGTCTCCTGGTGGGAAGGCTGAGGCAGCCAAGGAAGTGAATGATGCAGGGGACTGAGAAAGCCTTGTTTTAGCCCCAGCTCTGCTACTTAGGGCCACGAGGAAACTGCGGTCTCCACCTCAGAGGTGCCCAGAGAGGGGCTGTGAGCCAGGGCTAATGGACGATTCTTTCCCATCCTTGAGGCCTGGCTATGCCAGGTGGTGGCCCCACCGCAGCTGGCTGCGCTGAACCTGGCCAGGCTCTTGGATTACCTTGCCAGTGCTCTCCCCCTCTCCCCCCAGCTGGGCCTGTTCCACAGACCTGCTTCCTGAAGCCTCCTGGCCCCTCTGGGTCTCACCCAGGCTGAAGAGGTGGAGAGTGACTGACCACAGGCTGTCCAGCACCCAGGACTGCCTCCCTGTCTTGTGCATGCTGCCCAAAGACTCCCAGGGCCCCGAGGGGGAAGGCAGCACCCCTCTTTTGCTGGGTGCTTTCCACTTTCAATGCACCAGATGCATTCGCTCCAGGCTGTTTGTGGGGAGGGCACACCACCTGTGGAGGGGGGCAGCTGGAGCTGGGCTAGGACCTGAATATGTCACTCTGCATCTGGGTGACTTTGCCAATGTCCTTATTTACAACGTAGGCTACACAGATGGCCACCCCACCCTGGCCAGACTGAATTAGAGCACGTGTGCTGAACATGCTGAAGCAGGGAGGAGTTCTGCGCATGAGACTCGCTGCTCTGAGTTAAGAGGAGAAGGGTTCCTGGCCTTACGTGGGGGAACTTGGGGCGGTAATACTGCTGATACCTGAGTTCATCTGCAGTTGGGGAGCTGGTCTCTGGCAGGTTGACCCGTCTCCATGAACCTCTCTCTTGCTTGAGGACTCTTTCTGGCTCCCTGGGAGGGTCCTGTCCTGCAAGCTGGGATAAGCCAGCAGTGTAGGAGTGTTAATGCCCAGGGGTACCCTCTACCAGTGTGGATGGAGCCAACCCAGGTGGGATGCTGTTTTCCAGGACACTGAGACTGGGCATCCATCATGGTCGCCACACCCCAAGGGTCCTCTGGTGGCTTTTCTCCTCCCAGGCTCTCTTCCCCCACACCCTTACACATGCTTCTTGGGATCATGTCCAAAACAAATGATGTATCCTCAATTCTCTGTCCACTGTTGGGTAGCCTAAAACTCTGTTGAAGTTTTGAGTATGTAGCCTTGAACAAGCTGTCTTAACGTTTTAAACCTGAGTTTCCTTGCCTATAAAATGGGACAAAAGCCTACCTCATGAAGTCATTAAAAGAGACAAGGCATGCTGTCTTAGTCTGTTTTGGGATGTACTTGAGACTGGGTAATTTCTAATGAACAGAGGCTTGTTCCTTGCAGTTCTGGAGGCTGGGAAGTCCAAGGGTGTGGTGCTTCCCATGGTCCCTTGGCTTCTTGGACAACATCTGGCAAGGACTTCCCTGCTGCATCATGCCATGGAGGAAGGAGGGAAGACAAGAGAGTGCAAGAGCGAGATAACTTCTGTAACAAACCCACTCTCAAGATATCAAAACAAATTTATCCATGAGGGCAGAGCCTCATGACTGAATCACCCTTGTTAGGCTCCACCTCCCAACACGGCTGCATTGGAGGTTAAGTTCCCACCACATGAGCTTTAGGGGGACACATTCAGATCTTAGCGCATTTGGAAATATAACTGATGCAAAGTCAAAGTGCAAACCACAGGAAAGAAACAGGAGTTCATGAAGCTGGGGAAGGAATGTGAGCAGTCTGATCGAACGACACAAAACTACTGATAACTGAGACCTGCGGGGTTAGCTGCTTTACAATCAAGAAAGAGAAAATGACAAGGAAGATGACACAGATGACACATGGAAGTCTAAATGAGGATGACCTTAATTCCATGGGCTCGAAGAGGCCCTTAGGAAAATGAAGGAAGCCTAGAAGATTTTTGCCAAATGCTGTGGTTTGATCAAAGAAATTATGTCACAAATACCAGTCAACACTGGAATGATTCTCTGTTGGGTCTACGAATCCAGGCAGAGTTGCGATTATAACCCACACTTGTTAAATAGAAGATATAATTTTCCTCTAGGTTTTAATTATCTCACTTTTCTAAATGAAGTGCCAGGCATGCCTTCTGAAGGCTGTTTTCTTTCAAGCCCTGGTGTCCATTTGACGTGATTGCTCACTAGATCCTAGCATCTTCTTCATCCCTGCTAACCACGGCGCCCCTCCCTCCACGTCTGTCTTCCTCCTCGGAAATGAGCGCCACGTGGGTGGGGCCACACCGCGTCCTGCTCACTGATGAAGCTCCAGTGTGTAGCGTACGGCAGGGATAGGTGCAGGGGTGGAGGAAGGGATACATGGATGACAGACAGACTGAGGAAGGGTCTGAACAAAACAAGACTTTATTGGGATGGAGTGGAGGGCTCATAAATACAAGCCCTCGATGGTGGTCTTGGAGCGCTTCCAGCAGTCCTTCCAGCGCTGAGCTTCCTGCATCTGCGATGTGGTGTCATCCTGAATTGTCTTCAGCTCCTCCTCAAATAAATCTAAATATTTCTGGGAGCAAGGCAGCAGGAGGGAGTCGTATGAGGAGGGACTTCTGGACTCTGCCTTGGAGAACACCTAACTCACTCCAGAACTGGCCAGAGTTCCCCAGGTCATTTCTCATATAATTTGCCCAACAACTCACTAGATAGGTCTGGTTGTTCCTCTCATTTTACAGATGGGGAAACCGAGGCTCAGAGCCTTGACTGGAGCCACCTACCCAGAAAGAAGCTGCACCGGAAGTAGGACTCTTCTATTTGACCTGGACGTTGCAATCCCCCCTAATCTCCACTCTGTGCTGTAGCTTCCCTGGAGCTGAGTCCTGGCTTCCGTGGGAGGCTGAACCCTCTGGGCCTCAACCTTACTGACCTTAGGCTGGGCCTGGGGTGGCAGCTGAGGAAGGGCCAGCCCTGGGCATTTTGGGTTCTCCTAATACCAGAACCAGCTGACCTCCAGCAGGACAGAATTCTCTCTGGGCATCAGGACCAAAGGTCTACCGATCTTCAGAGTTGAGAGACTTCTCAAGTGGTATCTGTGTCCAACTTATCAGGTTGGCCCCAAAGGTTCAAGTCCCAGCTCTGCCACTCTATTGTGGCATAGAGGGAATAAGTTTCTTTAAGCATCAGTGTCCTCATCAGTGAAATGGGGACCCTGATTCTACCTCCCTTGTGGGGTTGTTAGGCGGATTCCGTGAGATGCCCCATGTCAAGGGCAGAACTCCAGGGAATCCTGCAGTACCTATTAGCTGCCCCTGCTACCACGTCCCCCACGGTCAACTTCCTGCTGCCACCACCTCCATGCCTGCCTAAGACATGCCTAGCTCTGCCTCTGCTGTCCACTGGAAGCCCTTCTTCATGCCCAGCTGGGGTGGGGCGTCTCTCGGCTGGGTTCCCACGGCACTGGGATTGCATCTCAGACCCACACCAGTACTGGGACTGGCTGTGTCACTCATTTTCATCCTTATGCCTGTGAACACTGTCTGTTCTGAGTGTTGAAGCCCGAAGCTCCAGGGTGCGCTGACACGCATCATCTGCACCAGAGGCCAAATGTCAGGGGACCCAGCGGTGGGATGCACCCTCCTTCCCAAGACAGCCAAACTGAGCTGCCATGTGCTCCCTGGACATGCCCAGTGCACTCTGTCTCACCTGGTACACAGCATCTCGGGCTTCGATGGCCGCCAGGTGGCCCAAGGTCGTTTTGGTGGTGGTTATGGAGGCCGTTTTCCGGAGGAGAATATTGTTTTGGATGGTGACTTCTGTGGGTTTGATTCCTGGCCATTTTCTACAAACAAACATGAAAGTCCCAAAGGCTTGGCTGGCTTCATCTCTCATAGCCTACCCGCTAACCCTGTTGGACAAGGTTAGTAGTGATCACGGCTTTAGACAGCTCAATTATGATCAAAAACCCTACTGAGTATTTAACGTTATGTTCCCTCACGTTCTGTTTCATGTTTACGTATTGCTGTAATTGGTGCGCAGGGTCTTGGGTTCTGCGTGGGGAAGGGGATGCCACACCTCACGTAACTCCCCTTTCCAGGCCTCAGTTTCCCCATTGGTCTGCCAGCCAGGCTGTGGGTGCTGGTTCCTGGCCCATTTTTCCTGTTTGGCTGTAAAGTTTGCTGCTGAGAACACAGCCGGACAAACCTCTGCTTGGCTTGCTCTTGCAGTCACATTCTTGGGGCCCAGAGGACAGGCAATTCTATAGCTCTTCGACACCACGGCTGAGAGGTTCACAGTGACGCCACTGACCTGAGAGTGTGCCTCCCACCGGGACAGGCCCCCCTTTCTCTGAGGAGGACCGTTGGTGGGTCTTTATCATGTGCGCTAATAGTGAGTACTTCCCATACATCAGGGGCACACCACGTACCACCTCATTTCAATTGTTTTTATAGCCAGAGTGCGTGTGTGCTCACTGGAGAGAGGGAGGGAGAGGAAGAAAGCACCCCCAGTGGGACATGGCCACTGCAGCTTCTCCTCCTCCATCTCTCTAGCCTATCAGGATTTTGAGTATGTATTGCACATGAGCCTGGCGTGCTTTTTTTTTTTTTTTTTTTTTTGGAGAGATTTTCACTGTAGGGCATGTGCGCTCGCCAGACAGAGAGAGACATAGAGACAGAAAGCGAGAAATCACCCCCCAGGGGGCTGGTCACGCCGCAATCCCTTCTCCTCCATTCTCCTCTCGGGATCTTGGGCACGCACGCACACGCGCCCGGCGTGAGTTTTAAGCCACCGGGTCCGGGACACGAACCGCGGTCGACTACCTGGGAGTCCAGCGACATAGCCATTACGCTAACTGCTGGTTCCCATGCCTGGCGTGCTTTTCACACAGCTGGGGAGGGATTAAAACTGTGGTTCGGGCCAGGAGGTGGCGTGGTGGTTAAGGTGCTGAACTCCCACATGGTCGACTGTAGTTCGAGTCCTGAATCTGGTGGCTTGAAACTCATGCCAGACACGTGTGTGCATGCGCAAAATCCAGGAGGAGAATGGAAAAGGGATTGTGTGTGGTCATCCCCCTGGGGAGTGATTTCTCACTTTCTCTCTCTCTGTGTCTCTCCAACCAGCGCATGCGCCCTATAGCCAAAAATCTCTCAAAACAAAAAACAAAACCAACAAAAATGGTTGACGATGTGGCCTGGGTCCGTTAGCCACCAGGCTGTGTGGCCGGCCCATGCACAGTATCTCATGTAACTTCTCTTCGTGATCCATGGAAGGCAGACCACTTTGCCCATTTCACAGACGAGGAAACCGAGCCTCAGAACACAATGCCTTCTCAAGGTGACTGGGTCTTCTGACTTCAGAGCCTGTGCTCCTACCACCCCTCCCTCCCATCTCCACTCCACCCCACAGCAGGTACAATCATTCACAGTACTTCTCGATGCCCTCGGCTCCTACCTGCTCCTGGCTCCTACCTGCTCCCGCGTTCAATCAGGGGCTTCTCAGTCTCTTCCTCCAGGGAGAGCCCAGCGAGTTTCTTCCGTATGAGGATTGACGTTTTCTGCCTGCGGTGCTCCATTTCTGGCAAGTAAGAGACAGGTGGCTCAAGGCCTGTTCCTGGAGGCTTGAAATTCATGCTGGATGCATGTGTGCATGCCCGAAAGCTCAGAGAATGGAAGAGAAGGGATTGTGCATTTGTGCATAGCCATCCCCTGAGGGGGTGATTTCTCACTTTCTCTCTCCGTCTTCTCTGTCTCTGGCAAGGACACGCACCCTAAAAAGAGAACGATAGAGAGACAGGCTGCCATATTGACAACCCAAGATCAAGGGCCTTCCCCTGCTGTTCCATCACAGGTGTGAAGGCTAGCTCCTTCCTGCCCCACTGGAGTCCCCAGGGTCAGGCAGCAACCCCTCCACAGAGAAGCATATGTACAGCGAGTGGTGGGGGCAGTGGGAAGCCATTGCTGGGTGAGTCTGAGGGGTGGTTTGGTACTGTTCCTGACTCCACACTCCTGAGCCTAATGCTCTGACGTTCCCGCAGCTCTGCAAGTGCCCAGGTGTGTTCTGTAGAGCCCTCTTTGGCTTATCCTAGGTCAGATAGGCCCTGGAAGGAGCACACTCAAGGTCGTCCCTTGAATGCCTGGCTTACTGATCCAAATCTTTGATGTGCTTTTTTATTTATTTAGTTTTTCAATGAATTATTTATTTCATTTTATTTATTATTATTAGTTTTTAATTTGATGAGAGAGAGAGAGAGACAGAAAGAGGAAAAGTGAGAAAGCAGACTGTCAGGTCTGGGACTTGAACCATGGTCAGCCATGTGAGAGTCCAGCAGCTCAACCACCATGCCACAGTTGCTGGTCCCTGGTGTGCTTTATTGACTGGAGAGAAAAAAGCTCCATGTGTGGAGGGGGAGCCAGCAGGCAGGGCAGCCCTAATCTCCCACCCAGAGCCAGCAGCTCGGCTCAGAAACCTCGTTACAGAACAGGCAGAGGACTTCTGGGGCCTGGTGCAGGGGTTTCCTGGCCCCGCGAGTCCCTGCATGGTGCCATAGCTGCTCCGTGGCCAGCTCATCTGTCTCTTCTTGCTGTCGTCTCAAACCCCAGCAACTCTGTAGGTCTTGCTTTCCTGAATGAAGCTTCCCCGGACAAAGAGACTCCTGATACTGGAAGGTGGTCACCTCAAAAATGCGAACACACTGTGACCCAGAACGTGTATTTCTGGAAATCTGTTACCCCTTGTCCTCCATTCTCTCGGGATGTTGGGCACATACATGCACCCAGAATGGGTGCAGAGGTGTGACAAATGCAAATGGCCAATGTCCAAAGCGGGGGATTTAACAAGTACGTTTTGGTGCTTAGTGAATGATGGTACACAGCAACTGAGGATGCTTAAGAAGAGAACTAGCTAGGGCAAAGGTATACTGTACACATTCAGAACTTCGACAGAGACTGGCAAGTGGTTCCCTGAGAAGCCATCTAGATGTACGCACTTCCTGAGGGTCTCTGGGTGTTTCTGTTTTCGGACATTCTCATCAGGGCTGGTTGTCATCGAGTGTAAAAACTTTTCTAGGCTACGGGTGAAAATCACACCTCAATGGCGTTCGTATTCGCATTTCCTCGTCAGTGAGGTCGAGCATCTGTTCCCGGCACCAGCCATCCTGAATTACTTCTCTTTTGAAGTGTATTTGTCCCTTTTTCTCTTTAAAATCTGTGAGCATTCTTTGTACCACAGGACATAGATCCTCTGACCTCTAGGTTATGAGGAATACTTTTCCAGTTTGTGGCTGTCTTTGTATCTTTTGACATTTTTATGGTTTTGTTTAGGCCACTGAGAAATGCCAGCTTCTGGTTGTCTTGTCCATTTAGAAACTCTGAGAAATGTCTGCTTCTGGTTGTCTTGTCCATTTAGAAAAGGTATCTCAACCTCCAAAAGTTTGAACATGCTTACTATTAGGATTTCCCTTTTTTTTTTAGATAGTGTGGGAGGCTGCACACCTGCGAGACTGCCGAGGTTTCTCAGAGAGCAAACAATTGCCATGATTGGTTCCCTTAAAAAAAAAAAAAAAAACCTGACCTTCAAAACTTTGCTCTGATTGGCCACTAGAATCCCTCAAATTTGCATATCCTGCACCTCATGATTGGTCCAAAAGCAACCAATCACAACCCACCACACAATGTCTCCTGTCCTTCGGTCCCTTCCCCAGGGCCAGGGCACAGGCTGGGGATGCTGCTTACTTGCAACCTGGATGTCATCGATGGTGACCACATCATCCAACTGCAGCAGGAACTTCTCCGTAAAGGAGGCCAAGCTGGTTATGAAAATTCGGCCGTAATTCCTGGTGAATTCCTGGAAGAGACATGGGAGCACAGCATTGCAGAGAGAGGCACCTCAATCCAAGGCTGCCCGAGGAGGACTGGGTGGACTCTGGGTGGGGTGGGAGGAGTGGAGCTCGGGGAAATATTGGCAGTTGGACCACCATCAAAGCCACCATGTCCACTGTGTCTGGGTTAAATGGCATCTGGTCCTCAGCCAGGAGGTCTCTCTTGAGACTATATGGCTTGAAGAGAAAAAAATGATTCTAACATGGTCAAAGGACACACAGAGACAATTCACTCATAAGTAAATAAAACTAGACATGGAACATTAAAAAAAGTTCTCATTAGTAATTTTGGTATTAATTAGTTTAGAAATCAGAGGAAAAACAAGTTAATGACTGTTTCCATCTACAAGACCCACCCTCTTTCAGGCCTCCTCTGGCCACACTCAGCGCTGTGGCGTGCTGTCTGCTGGGGCACTTTCTGGGGGGCTGTGTGGCCCTCAGCCCCAGACCAGGAACTCAGTGGCACCACTGACCTCCAGCTTCTCCCTGTTCATCTGAATCACACGGTCCATCTCTCCCTGTCTTGCTTTTTCCACTATGTGTAGAGATTCCATTTCTTGGAAACGTGTTGGGTGTCCGAGATTTGGATGGAGCTTCTGGGAGTTTTCATCCTTCAATCAAACAATCCAGAAGTCAGTGAGATTTTGACTCAGTCTGAGGTCAGGACTGAAAGGTCACTGGCCTATATCTTCTGTCGATTATGGCCAAGGCCAGACTGATGTGTCCTCTGATCTGGGTTGTTAGGAGCCATGGTTGGGCAGAGGAGAGGAAGAGAGGACAAGCTGTGGACATAGTGGAGCCGACTCGGAGGGGTTGGGAGAGGGAGAACGAAGGGTCTCCCCTAGTTCTACCAGGGCTTCAGTCCAATAAGATCAGCAGCACCCATGTCCCACGGCTGTAAGGACCAGTGTGGATGCTCATGGTTGGTCTCAATGACCATGGTCCCACCAGTCTCAGCACTCCCACCCATTAAGTCCAGCAAGGAGTTTCCTGAATGTCTTCTATGAGGAAGTGGTTGGCTCAGTTATTATTCCACTATGTCACCTGTCCCTCAGCCCCTACCCAGTAATCCCAAACCTGGCTCATCTTCCCTCAAACTTGGCACTGCCCATGACTGGCCTCCACGCTGAACTCCCAGGGCCCTTGGTTCTGGAGTAAAAGGCTGGTTCTGGGGCCCTTACCTTCCTTTTCTCCAGCTGTGTCTGCTTTTCCTCAAATTGTCTTCGAATCTCATTCATTAAGGTGCAAAACCTTTTCCAGTGGTGCTCTTTGAAATTCTCCATCACCAGCCAACATACCTGGGGCAGCATCTCCTCAAATCTTCTCACTTGGGCCCGCAATTCTGAATTGTGGGGCGGGGGGTCAGGAGAGCAGACAGAATAGAGCCAGGCTGCTGATGTGAACTCTCCAACAAAGGCCTAAAGCAGTTTCCCAAAAGGAAAACCTCAGTCTCCCATGTGGCAGCAGTTATTCCATCAAGAAGAGCCCCAGCGTCAAACCAGTCTGAAAAAATCCTGGGTTAAGTGAATTAAAGGGCTTCTCCTCTACACTCTGCAGATTTCTCAGCTCATTTAAAACACCTTGTCTTTCAGCAATTCTGGCAAGTTCTCATCTGCCATCTCTTCGGGTATTGCCTTGACTCTAGACTCCTCCCTTTCTCTCTGTACCTGCAGAGCCATATGTTAGACCCACTCTTTCATGCACACATCTTCACCTCTCTCTGATGTATTTATCTTTTTCCTTCCTGTGTTATATCTGGATAGATTTCATTTTGTTTTTTTGATCTGCCTTTCAGTTCACCAATTTCACCTTCAGCAGTGTATAACCTGGTAGTAAAGTTGTTCATAGCTTTAAATTTTCCACTCTTTTTTCTTTCCTTTATAGAGGTTTTATTTTATTTTAAATTTATTGGTCATTTCAATAGTCTCTCGCTCCTTATTCATGTTTCTAGTTCTCTCTTTTTGGAGAGAGATTTTTGCTATTAGGGTGCATGTGCTCACTGGAGAGACAGAGAGAGACAGAGGGACAAAAAGTGAAAAATCACCCCCCGGGGGGATGGCCATGCTGCAGTCCCTTCTCCTCCATTCTCCTCCTGGGATCTAGGTCACACATGCACATATGCCTGGTGTGAGTTTGAAACCACCGGGTCTAGGACTCAAACCGTGGTTGGCCATGTGGGAGTCTAGCGACATAACCACCATGCTATCTGCTGGTCCCTCCATTTACCTTTTATCTAATTGTAACAAGTGCCTTCATTTATATTCTGTCTGATACTTTCAATATCTGAGGGCTTTCCTAGGCTCATTTTGCTGCCTCTTGTTCAAGGTGCTTTGCTTCCTTGTGTTTTTGAGTTTTATTGTTTGTTATCACTACGAGCACTAATTCTGAGTATTTTATTTGTGAGGAATCCTTTGAGGCCTGAAGTGAAAGTAAGCTTCTCTGGAGAAGATTCATAGTATCTCTATTGAGCATCCATGTCTGATGGCGCCAAGGGCCAGTGTGGTCAATCATTGTTGATCTCAATGACCCCGCCCCTCTGAACCCAGCAGACTTGCCCAGTACATCAAATAAGGAGTTTACAGAGCACCTGCCATAAAGAAGTTATTGCTTCTTGACACTATTAATTCAAAATCATTTTAGGCTAAAGCATCAGCCTGAGGTCTTTTGGATGATCCACAAACACACCATTGAGTTCATATTTAGATTAGTGTAAATTCAGGGTTAGAAATTGCATTCAGCAGTTAGCATAATGGCTATGTCACTGGACTCCCATGTAGTTGACCGTGGTTCAAGTCCCAGACCCGGTGGCTTAAACTCACACCAGGTGCGTGTGCATGCATGCCCAAGATCCTGAGAGGAGAATGGAGGAGAAGCGATTGTGGTGTGGACATCCCCCCTGGGGGTTATTTCACACTTTCTGTCTCTCTGTCTCTCTTTGTCTTTCTGGTGAGTGCACGCATCCTATAGCGAAAAAAACCTCTCCAAAAAAAGAAAAAGAAATTGCGTAAGAGCTGAAGCATAGTTCTGGATGTTCAGTAGAATTTCGTGTTGTTTCCCCTTCACTCAACACCAAGGATTTTGATAAGAAAATTTCCTTCTAATAGCTGAAGGGAAGAAAGGAAGAGCTTAGTTTAAGTCTCGTTCACCTTACTCTGCAGATGGAGCCCTATGAGGTTCCAGATTTAAGTGACTTGTCTCCTTTTAGACTTCCCCTTTAAAAAGTGTTATCACCAAAAAAGTTTATCTAGCATTTTACATGTTTTCAGTGGGAGGGTAGGTCGGGATGTTGGACTGCCAAACTGTAGGAGATGGAAGTCTCCGTTTAAGATGAACTGTGTGACTCTTTCAGAGAGGAACATGATCTGCAACATTTCCCAAACTCATCTGCCCATGGAACCTTTGCTTTGAGGATGATCATGTAGGACGGAACGCCACAGTATTCACCTGGGGAAATTCTGAACTAAAGAAACAAAATGCTCTCAGTAGTTTCCATTCCAGTCATTCAACAACCATGTACTACTACGAGAGACTCCACTAATGACTCCCTGCACGTGGCAAGATCACGTAAGGAGTGTAACCCTCACAAACGCGTTTCGTGGTGAGCACTGTAAGTACCTCTAGCATACAGACAAGGAAGTGGAGTGCCAGAGAAGTGAGACCACAGGGCCGAGGTTATATATTAGGTCAACTCGGTAGTTGGAATGGCAGTGCTGGGTCTGAACCACAGGTCTGGGTGTTCCCTGTTCCTCTCCTCCTTCTACCCCTGCTACATCTGAAACAACCCAGCAGACCACAGCAAAATGTGCTAGATCCAGGAAGTGGAAGAATTCTCCATGAGAAAAAGCAATGAAGTACTGATATAAGCTATGGCAGGCATAAATCTTGGAATCACACAAAATGAAAGCAGTCAGTCACAGAAGGCCATGTACTCTGTGATTCCACTCACAGGGAGGTAGAGTAAGGAAGTCTATAGACAGGAAGTAGATGAATGGTTTAGGGCCAGGGAGAGAATGGGGGAAGGAGGGTTCTAAAGCCAATGGTGTGGTGATAGCACAACTCTACAGACATAAAAATCCACTGGCTTATACACTATGTGGGGGAATTGTATGCCATACAAATACCAAAATTAAGCTGTCAAAAATATCTGTGGAAGGAACAAAATATTTTCAGTGGTACGAATCACTGTATTTCTCAAGTGAATTTTTTTTTTTTTGCATTGTTGTTTATCCCAGTTCATTCTGATCATTGCTTTATTTAATCTCTTCTACAGGGAAGATTCTCTGTCCCCCTTCCCCAAGTGACCTCTAGGCCAGGCTTCATCACTGGCTTCATGACACAACGTGTCCTGCCCACACCTACCCAAGACGCAGGAGTTGTGGTATTCATCCGCCTGACTCTGGTACTCCAGGATCTTCTTGTTGATGTTCTCAGCACACTGGTCAAAGGTTTCAGACATGCAGTCAGGCCTGGTGACTGGGCGCCTCTCTTTGCGATAAAATTCCTGCCAAGAGAAGGTCGACCATGAGTAAAGACCCTCTCCGTGGGACCCTGGCCCTCATTCCTGGGACCCACCTGCCTGCTCCCGTCTCCACAGACACTCTTCCTATCCCATCTGCCCTGTCACGTTTCTCAGTATCCTGGGGCCACATAGTGTGTGACTTACACAGTCCTCATTATTTCTAGAGTGAGTGAATAGCAAATCCTATGTATCCATCAGGACCCAAGCTGATGGACTCTCAAATTGGTGGCCAGCCTGGGAGCTTATGAAGCTCCAAGCTGAGCACAGCTGTGGTCCACAAAGATGGACAAGCCAGAGGCCCTATCCTAAAGGACTCCCTGCCCATGAGAAGCAGATAGGAGAACGCACCAGCACTGTGTGGAATATGCTGGGGCGTGGTGCTGGCCAGCTCCTCTCAGGCCCCTAGATCCTGAGCTTACAGCCCCAACTGGCTCCCTATGCGCCTGCCATATCTGCTGGCCTCCTACTGTCCCAGGGGCTTTGGGACAAAGGCTAGACCTGTTTCCCTTGACATACCCAGAAACTGTTATGCAGTTGGTGTCCAAGAAATGACTGATTAAGTGAACACATGAATAAATGCTTAATGGATGGGTTTAATTTACAGGGGAGAACAAAATATCCCAGGTGGGGAGACTGGGGAGCTGTAAGCGTGGGTGGCTAGGGGTGGGGGTAAATTCTCCCCTCCTCATTTCCCCTGAGCAGCCATATGTTGCAGAAGGCAGGAGCAGCCTGTTTCCAGGGTGGACGCAGGTTGGCGAGGCAGGGGCCTCACCTCCGCGACAGCCAGCAGATGCTCGTTGCTCTCCCAGAGGAGGGTCAGGATGATCCCTTTAAAATCCCTGCAACACACACGAGGCAGATCCCTGAAAGGCCCCCTCTAGACACAGCAAAGGAACAGAACATTCTGAGTGCTCTGTTCTGGATTTGTCCCTCCTGGTAATAACTCACTGCTACTCCAGGATCTTTGCACACTCTGACTCCTCTCCAAAAAAGCAGCTAACTTCCTTGATTGTGCTTGTTCCTGCTCTTACTGAGATCCCAGCTTAGCACCGACTCCTGACTGCCTAGTTCTAACACTCTTAGGGCACCTCAGCCCTACCGGGCTCTAATCAGGCAGACGTGGGATTGACTTGTGTGACTGACTGATTAACCCTCAGCTCTGCTGGCGGACTGTAAAGTTCATCAGGTGCTGGAAGGATTGAGAAGCCATTAGGCTAAACAGCCCAGTGCCTTGGGTTCCTAAGTAAGTAAACCAAAACCCAGCTTGCAGTGGGTGCTCATAGTCTCAGAAAATGAAGCTGCAACTCAACCCATCAGCAATAGCTTACTAACATTTTTTTATTTTTCATTGCCAGAGGGCACGTGCATTTGGCAAAGACAGAGAAATAGAGAGAGAGGAAGAGAGGGAGAAAACACCGCCCTAAGGGGGGAGGTCAAGATCTTTTCTTTCAAATAATTACTTTATTTAACTTTATTAATTATTTTTATTATTTTCCAGTTGGATCAGACAGAGAGAGAGAGGGAAAGTGAGAAAGCAAGCCACCAGGTCCAGGACTTGAACTGTGGTTGGCCACGTGGGAGTCCAGTGCCTTTAACCACCACGTCACCTACCAGCCCCAAGGGGGCGTGGTCAAGGTTTTGATGGTGTGGGAATGTCTTTTAGAGGATGAGAGAAGGGCATGGTCCATTTCATAGGTGACCCTGGGCCACCTGATAGGAGAGAGCTCATGAGAAAAGGGTCCTCTATGGTGAGGTTCCTGTTTCATGGGGAGTCGGGGTGCCACTGTGAAACTCGACTTTCTCTGAGGACTTTTAGTTTCCTGAACTTGAAATTTTGTTTGTTTGCTTGAAATGAAGGCATACTAAATGGGCCAGATTTTCGTTTAATCACTGAAATTGTAGTGAAGGAAAAGGGAAAAAAAGTATCGAAAAACATGAAACAAAACACCCGAACCTCAAAGGCATTTGCTGCCCTGTTACTGTGAAATCCTTACCTTGGAAAATGTGAATTTATAGTAAAAATGTCTCTCCACAAACTTAGAAGAAATGGGCTGAGACAAACTGACCTTGACCCTTACCTGCCCTCAGCCCCCAGCCTCTTTCTCTCTTTTATAAGCTTCATACTTTCCTCTCAGCCTGAGTCAGACGTGGCCTCCCCCTGACTGAAAATAGGGGTGGAATGGAGCTAAAGAGAAAGTCATTGTCACTCACTCAGCGGGAGGTGGAGACTTGTCCCCGAGCACCAGGTACTTTTTGTCTATTTTGTTGATCTTGGAGTGCCGTGTGAAGCTGTGAGACAAAGGCAGGTCAGTGCTCTGGGTCTGGGGACAGGTACAAGGCAGGTCTGAGCCTGCACGAGCCCTGCCTGGGCTGCTGGGGGGGCTAGCTCTGCCGACGGGGCAACTTGATTCCCATTTCATGGACCAAGCCCTTCAAAATAACTTCCTAACCCGCAACAGCTCTGAAGACAGCCTCATTGTGGGATGAAGCCTTTACACAACCAAGGCCACTTGGGGATGGCAAGGACCCCAGAAATGTGCATCCTTGAAAATGTCTCTTTTGAGGATCCAGAGAAAAACAGGTTGAGCAGCAGGGAGGGTTGCCAAATTTAGTGAATAAAACATGGCCCATTCAGTTAAACCCGAGTTTCACGTAAGCAAAAAGCCATTTTTAGTGTGAGTATATCCCAGTCAACATGTGGCATATAGCTATACTAAAAAATTAGATGATGTCGAACTGAAATTCCAGTTTAACTGAGCACCCTCTCTTTTACCTGAGAGCCTAGTGACATGGACTTTTTACCACCTTTGAGGGACTGGATACAGAAACAGGCAATGGCTGGGTCATAATGAGAAATTGGACTCTGACCTACAACCTACAGCATTCCCACGATAATCAGCCCAGGAAGTCAGTCTTACATCAGATTTGCCGGATGTCAGATTGAGAATTTCAAGTGACAGTCCAGGATAATAGACCCCAAATGACCAGGATTTATTCATCAATGACAGCTCCCCTAGCTTTTGTCCCCATTTTTAACCTGGGAGAAACCAGAGAAAGCCAATCCCATAGGACGCTGCTTTGACCTGGCCGGCCTCCAGCCTCCCCAGGCCAGGGCCTCCAGTTAGGGCACACCTGGAACCTTCCCAGTCCTCCAGTGTGCAACTTCCCACTCCTCTTCCTGCCCTTGGTGCCCCGCTCCACAGCAACTGAGGGAGGCCGACTCCCTGCGGTAGCTCTGACTCAGCCTTCACTCTTCCCATTTGGTTGGTCTTCATTTCTCTTCATAGCATGTGTGTTCAAAAAAGAGGTGGTAAAGGGAAGCAGGGGTTCCCCTTACTTTCTCGAAACCAGGGATTAAACCATATCAACCAGGGTTTATCAGAGACTGGAAAGTTAGCCGAGCCATGTGGCTTCTGTGCTCCATAGAGTCCACGTGCAGGGGTTGCTGGCCCTGACCCCAGTGGGGCAGAGTGGGCAGACGCAAGGCCAGATTGCTGGGGCCCTGGGTTCTTTCTGCAGCTCTGTGCTGCTACTCTGGGAAGTGTCTGCTCCGTGGCTCCAGCAGTCCCTCTTTCTAACCATGACCATGTATGTGGGGAGTTAGCGGGGCTGGGAGCCACGTGGGGTTGTCATGGACAACCACTGACCTCCAGGTGGGAAGCCTAAAAAACTCAAACCTGACTAAAGCCATCATTAGAGCCAGCCCCTCCCTCATGGGGCCCCTTGGAGTCCCAGAGGCAGAGACAGGTGGTACATTCTGAAGACAGAGTCTGGGAAAGTGACAGGGACAAGTTGTCAGAGAAAGTGTTTGGGGACAAACTACAGACCTGGGAAGCAGAGAATCCAGGCAGCCCTGTGGCCCTACCTCCCTGCCGAGGTGGCACTGGCACTGGGCATGGCCCTCTTCGCAGAGTTATCTGACCGGCACCGATGTCGCTTGAAGCCTTTGAGTGACAGGTTCCCAGGACAAAAGCAGAGAACAGGAAGTGAGGTTGGGCCACACAGCACCAAAAGGTATCCTACCACCGGCTGCCCCGAAACCCATAGGTCTGCTCGCTTCTACCTGTCTGAGAGCGATCCTTGTCACACGGATGGGCTGACCATTTTATGTTGGGAACTCTGTAACCACAGGACAGGATGTGAGATTCTCACAGCAATCATGGATAGCCAACTAGTCCTCAGTACCCCCTGAGTCCTCTCAAGAGCCCCATTTCAGATGACAGACTGAGACTCTAAGAGGAGATGCCCCTGTCTGAGGTCACAGGCTCTCAGAGTGGGCTCACCTGGGGATCCCAAGGTGTGAAACCCCAAAGCCACTTACTCCCTGAGGCTTGGGGCCATGGGCCATGGCAGTAAGGCCCACTGGGCACCCTAGAGTCACTCACTGCAAGATCTTCTTGACCACCTCCACAGCTGGGTCTTCAATCATGGATTTTCCCATGCGGCTCGGCTGGGCGAAAGACTCAGGGGCGACCAGGTCCCCCTTGGCTTCCTCCTCAAAGGCTTCTGAAGATACCAGGATGTCACTCTCTTCCAGCTCATTTAAGGTGGTGTCCTGCAGGCCAGAGAGAAGAGCCCGAGTAGACAGGCAGCAGCTGACGTGCTAGGGAGGCAGCAGTCTGGGTTCGATTTCTATCCTTACCTCACTCCAACACAGTGGCTAGAGGCATGCTGGCTGACCTGTTTAGCCTGTTTTCCCTTTCTAAAAAATGGCATTGGTCAGGACCAGCAGTTAGCGTAATGGCTATGTCTCTGGACTCCCACGTAGTTGACCACAGTTCGCGTCCTGGACCTGGTGGCTTAAAACTCACGCCGGGTGCGTGTGCGTGCATGCCCAAGATCCCGAGAGGAGAATGAAGGAGAAGGGATTGTGGTGTGGCCATCCCCCCTGGGGGGTGATTTCTCGCTTTCTGTCTCTCTGTCTCTCTCTGTCTGGCGAGCGCATGCGCCCTATAGTGAAAACCTCTCCAAAAAAAAAAAAAGATAAAATGGTATTGGTCATTGCCCTCAGGCACAGTTCATTCATTCATTCCTTCACTCATGCCTTTGAAACGACTTCCTGACTGCTTACTCTCCACAGGTCTCTGGCTGTCCTGGGGATACAGGTGGGAAAGCCACATGTGATACGCACCTCCACAGATCTATAGTCTATTAGAAGAGACAGGCATTTTGGGGCCAGCAGGTAGCATAGTGGTTATGGCACTGGACTCCCACATAGCTGACTGCAGTTTGATTCCTGGACCCAGTGGCTTGAAAAACACACCAGGTACATGTGCACGTGTGACCAAAATCCTGAGAGGGGAATGGAGGAGAAGGCATTGCGGCGTGGCCATCCACCTCGGGAGTGATTTCTCACTCTCTCTCTATGAGTCTTCAGCAAGCAAAAATCTCTCTAAAAAAATAAATAAAAACAAATAAGTAACCATAAAGATGAGAGAATGAATGAATGTGTGTCTGAGTGAGGGTCAACTCTCTCAGGAGCAGGGCCAAAGTTTGGGGTTGGTGCCCATAGTGAGCACTTAGTAGGGCTGTTCCCTATTCTGCCTTGAGACTTGCCTCAGCAATGACCTGTAAGCCCCTGAGAGAAGATTCCAGGCTGACCCTTGAAGCCTCCTCTGGCCAGTTGGGCACAGTACTGGGGGTGGGTGGATGCTTAGTGCTTCCACAGAAGGGCTGGCCAAGCCTTGACCAGGATCTGCAGAGCCCCTTTCTGTAGCCATCAGTTCTCTGGACTCCCCTGGGAGTTGGCTGAGCACCTATGTGGGCAGAGCCTGGTGTGAGGGGCAGGACAGGGATGAAGGCAACCCATGCTCTGTCTTCTTGGGTTTCCTAGTCTTGGGGCAGACCTCACTATGTGGTTTGTGGACTCAAGAAGAAGTGGGAGGTGCTAGGGGTACCAGGAGACCCCAAATCAGACCAGAGAGTGCGAGAAAGCTTAGGGAGAAGTGATGTCTAGGCAGGGGTGAGAGAGATGAAGAGGCCATGGAGGAGGACCCCAGGGACTGTGTGCCCTGGTTAAAGGGTTTGAACCCTACCATTAGGGCAGGGGGGGTTGACACAGTCAGACTGGTCTATACTCAGGGAATGGACCATGGGAGGATGTCTGAGGACAGGGCAGCCAAGTGAACAGGAGACCAGGTCTTGGACAAGATGGTGGTAGTGGGATAGGGAGAAGCTGGAGGCTGTTCCTGAGTGCAGGCAGGAGGAAGGGGCTGAGATGGGGCTGCCCTGGGAGCCCATGGACAGGATAGGGACACTGGAGGTCCGGATAGAGAAGAGGAAGTGATGCATGCTGGGAAGGAGGGGATCTCACAAGAGACCAGTGCAGGGCAGTGGCCCATCTGGGGTTTGATCTGGACTCACAGCCTGTGGACTTTCCATAGCACCCCAGCAGGCCCAAAGCCCAGCATGGGCCTGGAAGTGCCCTCTTCCCTTAGGCTCTGCAAAGTCCTGTGGGTGTCCTGAGAGCCCAGACAGCAGTCAGCCCCCTTCCCCACTACCCCATCCTGTTCCTTACAGTGAAGACCACCTGACTGACAGACACCATGTCCAGGCTGCAGTTGAGGTACTGAATCCTCTGGCTCAGCTTTTCTTTCCAAGTTCGGATCAAGCCGAGGAGGTCTTCTGTGGTCCCGATCTAGCAGGAACACAAAGGAAGAAAGCCCAAGGAAGCAGCCTGTGGGAGGGCAGACCTACTGCACCAGAGCTGCAGGAACAGGGGCTGGTCTGGTGAGGGGGCTCCTGGTACCCTGGAGGTCCATCACTTACAGGGAGGGCCCTGGGGGAGTGGCGAACTCTGACTGGCTCTCAAACAACTGCACTGAGGCAGTGGCTACTTCACTGACGGGGCTGTCGAGAGTTCTGTTCCTGGTTCTACACACTTGAGAAGTGACAGGCGATTCAGTCTTCCCATCCAACAGACGGGGACAGAATATTCCCTAGAATCTCCTCCAGCCCTAGCGTTTAGAAGGAACCATTTGGCTCAGGTAGTGAGGGTGCGTAGAAATGTGTAGGAGGGCGACTGAGCCCTCTCCACGCCAGCATTTAACCTGAACCACCCTCTTCTTGGAGCGGTTCCCACAGGGATGCACTCTCTTTTTTTTTTGAAGAGGTTTTTGCTATAGGGCGCGTGTGCTCGCCAGAAAAACAGAGACAGAAAGCGAGAAATCACTCCCATGGGGGAGGGCGGGACTGCCACGCCACAATCTCTTCTCCTCCATTCTCCTCTCGGGATCTTGGGCATGCATGCACATGCGCCTGGTGTGAGTTTAAGCCACAGAGTCCGGGACTTGAACCACGGTCAACTACATGGGAGCCCAGTGACACAGCCATTACACCAACTGCTGGTTCCCCAGGGACGCACTCTTGAGAATCCTCTTCTTTACCATGTACCCAAGGCCTTGCAAGTGTCTCTCAATCATTGCTCTGTGGAGGTCAAACCAGCTCTCCATCCACACAGGAACACCTGTATACCACCTGACCAAGGCTGGGTCACCCCCTGGCATCCACCCAACATCTGGAAAGGGGAGGACAGAGAGGGGCTTGGGAGGTAAGGAAATCCGAGAGACCAGATGTTTCTGTTCTGGAGAGGCAGAGCTCACCCCAAGGGGCCTGTGGAAGGGTCACAGTAGACTAACCCAGTTTTCTCCTGCTCCCCAGCGGCCGGGCTCCTAAGCAGCCAGGTAAGTCACGGGCAAAATATGGGACCCCTCCTTGCTCTGCACACCCTCCCTGCCTGTGGGTAAATGGGTGGAGATGTAGAAAGTGCACAGATAGACAAAAGAGAGTTGACGGGTTCTCTAGAAAATGACAGTGGGAGGGACCCTGTGCCCTGTGGATGTTTGACCTTTTCTCAAAAATCATGCATTAATCTACAGGAAAAGACAATACAGAGAGGAAGATGGTTGTCCTCCCAGTGCTAACGATAATGGAGTGATGAAATGGAAGAGAAGGAGACTGTGGAGTAAGCTCCCCACTGCGGGCCCCTCAAGGCAGGGCGTGTGGCTCTGGGATTGCGTGGCGGAGCTGCTGAGGACAGGACCCTTGGTGTGGCCAGGGCATGTATGAGGCGGGGTCAGGGATGCGTGCTCGTGACAAATAAGCACGGACATCAAGAGACCTGCCCTCTGACCAGGGGCCTGGCAGGCACTTAGGACCACACTTCTCCCAGACCTCGCTCCAATTCTGATTTGCCCCGGTTTCGATGGGGAAAAGCAGCTTCTGTGCCGCAGATGATCAAAAGAAACAAGTGAGAAGTCAAACAAAAAGTGGTGGTTGAGAGGGCAGAGCCTGCTTCTGTCACTCATCCAGGGCTGGGTTCTCACCAGAGTGAGAGGCACCTGGTGACACAGGCGGCGTAAGGTCAGAAAAGAAGACTCAGGCCCTCACACCCACTGGATGGGACGTGCCTGCCTGGGGCGTGGGTGGTGGTGGCTGGTTTTCTTTTGGTTCCTTCATTCCATTGAGTAAAACAGGGGCTAAATAGGAAGGTTCAGAGATCCCAACACTCCCTTCCTTGTCCCAGGCAAATCCCTCATGTAAGTAATCCCAGACAGGGGCCAGCAGGTGGCGTGGTGGTTAAGGTGCTAAACTCCCAAGTGGCCTATTGCAATTCAAGTCCTGGACCTGGTGGCTTGCTTTCTCACGTTGTCTCTCTCTCTCTCTCTCTCTCTCTGGTGAGCACACATGTCCTATAGCAAAATTTAAAATAATAATAACAATAAAATTAAATAAATAATTTTTTCAAAAAAAGGAAAAATCCCAGACATAAGTTTACTTCAAGTTTATGATTCAAGCGTGATGCACCTTAACTTGTCACCACAGGCAGGATCTACTGAGACTTACTGTTTTATCTCCCTTTGAGTCTCGACAAGTTTCTATCTTGCTCTGAAGCTGTTCCAGAGAAGAATTTAACCTATCCGTTTGTGAATTGGATTTTGCCACCTAAAAAAACAAAAGTTCTAAGATTTTGTTTCCATAATACATATTGTAATCAGGAAAATGTTCAACAACGTGTATTACCTGAGAAATTGATTAAGCCCTGAAAAAAATGAAAACGGGGGGAAAATGCAGTTTTACCAGAAACCAGGTCGATACAAATTTAAAATTTTTTTCCTGTCAAACAGGTAAGCTTTAAGCCCAGCCACAGTTGCATGAGTGAAAGGGCACCCCTGTGTGGTGGCTGAGGCCATATGGGAGCCCAGGGTTTGGTTCCCAACTCAACCTAAATAGGCTAGGAAGGATGGCATGCACCTGTGGTCCTAGTGAAGTGGGAGGCTGGGGCAGAAGAATTGCAACGTGGCAAGACCCTTTGAAAAATACTTATCTCAGGGGCTGACAGGTGGTGTGGTGGTTAAGACACCAGACTCCCACATGGCCGACCATGGTTCAAGTCCCAGGCCTGGCAGCTTGCTTTCTCAGTTTCCCTTTCTCTCTCTATGTGTCTCTCTGGTCAACCTTAGGTGCGTTGCTGTGCAAATAAAAAAAAAAAAAAAAAAAAAAAAAAAAAAAAAAAAAAAAAAAAGAAAAAGAAAGAAAGAAAGAAAGAAGAATAAGTAAAATTAAGTAATTCTAAAAAAAAACAAAAACAAAAAAAAAAACAAAAAAAACTCTTTCTCCCTGCTTCACCTTTCTCATCAAACATTTTTTTAAAAGTAAGATTTAAATAAATTTGACACCCCTGTGTCAAGAGAGTTGGCAGGGTTTCCCACCCTGGCATGTGGCCAAGTCTGCAAAGACCACCTGGAAGGTGTAGAGACAGAACACTCCTGCTCTGACCCAGATTCTAGCTCTCGGGAGGGGCCTCGAGGCCGTCGCCTGGGCGCCCGGGCCCAGTGCACGTCTCATAGCACCGGGCATCCTAACGAGAACTGAAGTTCATCAAACGTTCCTCTGGAAAGGAATGTCTCAGTAAGAAGGCAACACCTCCATGAGAGGGAACACAGCAAAATGGTTTCTGAGGAATCTTTAAAGATGAGCTCGTTTATAAAATTGTGTAAGGGGCCAATTCTGATGTATCGCCATTTTTTCATGCATAGAGAAAAGCTTAGAAACAAATCAAAACCTTAAGAGGTTGACCGTGTGGTAGAACTAGGGCTTCTGGGTTCCTTTTTTTTTTTTTTTAATTTGTTTTATGTTTTCAACATTGCCCATGATGGAAATGTAGTTTGCTATGCTATATTAAAAATGCAGCCCCTGCACACCATGAAAAGTCCTCACATGTCAGCTCGGATCAAGGAATCTGCTGGCACCAGCTGGAGGCCCATTAAAAACCTGCTCCTTAACTAAGGGGTGGGGAGACGTGGCCTAGATCTGGGCTCGGTTCCCTGAAGCTTTGCCCCCTGCCCACCTCTTCTGCAATGGCTGCAAACCTCCCCTGAGAGGCTCTTCTGGGACCTGCATCAAAGCCTGCCTTTACCGACGACGTGCTCAGTGTCAGGGACTGTGTCAAAAGAGCTCGACACACATTAGCTCATGTATAGGGCTGTGATCTCACGAGGTGCTCGTATGATTCCCATTTCACAGATGAGTGAATTAAGTGTTTCCTGGGGCTAAAGGGACAAGAGACTGGGATTGGAGTCCCCATTTCTGAGTCTGAGACCTCAGCAAATGCTCTTTCTTTTTTTAAAAAAATAATTAGCTATTTAATTAATTTTTCAAAAAACTTGTTATTATTATTTTCTAATTTGACCAAAGAGAGAGACAGAGAAAGAGAAAGGGAAAGTGAGAAAGCAAGCTGCCAAGTTTGGCTTGAACTGTGGTCGACTATGTGGGAGTCTAGGACCTTACCCACCATATCACCTGCTGGCCCCAGCAAATGCTTCTTTATTGGAATGCATCTGCCACTCCCAGGAGACAGACCTATTCTCATCAGTTCAGCTTGTCCAAGCCCCAGTGGGTCCTCAAATACTGCTCCCTGAATGGTGCCCTGACCTCTATAGATGACCCAGGCCCTACAGTTCCAGGGCACCCTGAGTCTCCCCCATTCTACCACCACTCATCTCTGGAACCGGAACGTGGTCTGCCAACATCTCATTTGGGCCACTGATCTCTCTACCTCAGCCTTGCATGCTGCCTTGCTCCCGCTTAACTCCAGGCTTTTTGCTGCCAGCAGCCAGAAGGCCCTTCTCACAGGAGCCCTGGAGCACACAGCCCACCACAACCCTTCCCTGCATCTTCACCTCCCCACCCTACCAATGTCCTGCTCCTGCTGGGCTGCAGGGGCTTCTCCAGCTTCCCAGCTCTCGCCCTCCTCTCCCTCCCCTTGGTTCCCCCACCCCTGGATTTTGCCCACTATCTCTCCAAGTCACTGGACTCCCCACTTCCCTGCCTGGCTGGCACCTATGTCTCCCTTAAACCTCAGGGAACTCCACTTTCCCAGCCCAGGCCGAGTTCTCTGTTCTATGCCCCCACACAGCCCTCTTCCTCTTTGGTCACACAAATAGCCTGTTTGTGGTTAAGGCCACTCTGGATCAGGAAGAACGGGGTTTACCTTCCAGCTCCGCCATTTAAGAGCTCTGCGTTCCTGCCTAAACTACTCAATTATTTTCTGCCTCAGTCTCTTTATCTTTAAAATGGGGATTAAAGACAGCACTTGTTGGGGCCAGCAGTTAGCGTAATGGCTATGTCGCTGGACTCCCATGGCTTAAACTCACGCCAGGCGTGTGTGCGTGCATGCCCAAGATCCCGAGAGGAGAATGGAGGAGAAGGGATTGCAGCGTGGCCATCCCCCCTGGGGGGTGATTTCTCACTTTCTGTCTCTATGTCTCTCTCTGTCTGTCTGGCGAGCACACGCGCCCTGTAGCAAAAACCTCTCCAAAAATTAAAAAAAAAAAAAAAGACAGCACTTGTTGTCTACAGTTCTCCTGGGACTAATCAGAATAAGCAGGGTTGCACAATGCACGGTGCACAATAAATGGAGGAAGGGGAGGCGATCCTACCTGGCACTTGATGTTCACCTGCAGATTCGTCAGCAGCCGCTGGATTTTCTCTATGAA
This sequence comes from Tupaia belangeri chinensis, assembly GCF_000334495.1. NCBI lineage: Eukaryota > Metazoa > Chordata > Mammalia > Scandentia > Tupaiidae > Tupaia > Tupaia belangeri. The sequence continues at coordinate 1,370,921 of NW_006159568.1, forward strand.
AATAAGGTCCACAGACAGGTTATGGAATTTACTTTCAAACTTGTTGATGACATCATTGGCCTGTAGAGAAAGATAGGAAGTGGAGGAAGGGGGGGTCTTAATCTGGAACATTTGGATTCAGGAAGAGGAGGAAACAGGCCCAATTAATGATTGGAGAGAGGACGTGGTCCTGTCTTCAGAGGTGACCAGCAGTCCTGGGGGCTGCCTAGAGGAGGGGGTCCGGGCTCCCTCTACCTGGTCTAGGTACTCGCTCTCCATCTTCTCCATATTGATCATGATTAAACTTTCGACAAACTCTATCCGAGAAGCTTCCTTCTCCAGTCGATGACACAGAAATTCAATTTCTTCAGGAGAAAAGTTGCCTCCTTCAGAAAACAATCTGAAAATAATTGTAGAAAAATTAAAAGTCATCGATCCCAAATACTGTGGTTAATACACACTTGTAATCTAGGCTTTAAGTGAAACGCACAAGATAATAGGAAATTTAACGCAATAGCACAAGTACAGGAACGAAGGTTAGTGGACTGGATATCCCGAGAGACCCAGCTGGAACAAACAGCATGCTGGATAACATTTAAAATGAAAATCGTCATGTAAAGGTAAGAATTCTGCAGAGTCCCCAGATGAAGCAAAACCAGGAGGTCCCTTGGAATATGAATGGAGTCATAGCTGACCTTTGCCTGGGGTTTTGGTTTCAGCCTGGATGAATGCACAGGGCGAGGAGACAGCAGAGAACTGGCCCCCGAGGGAGACACTTCCACATGAAATTGAGTAAGAAACGAAGCCCAACAGATACCAGGGCACCAGCCTGTCTAGATCAGAGGACAAGGAGCGAAGCAAAATCTCTCCCTTAGAATTCTTCATCACAAACAGGACTTCATACACATTCATAGGCTGAATTCATGTCCTCTGGAGTGACCCACAAACTTCATAAACGGATTTTAGTTGGTCTTGGGTAGGTAGTGCCTAGTGTCTCCTCGTGCCTAGCAGAAACTATGAAGAATTCTCTCTGAAGGAACCCAGTATCAGTGCAGGCCTCAAAGAAAGCCACATAGGAGCTAGCAGACGGTGTACTGGTTGTGTCTCCCAAGTAGTTGACTGTGGACTGAGTCCCAGACCCAGCGGCTTAAAACTCACTCCAGGCACGTGTGCGTGTGTATCCAAGATCCCGAGAGGAGAATGGAGGAGAGGGGATTGCGGCGTGGCCATCCCCCTGGGGGTAATTTCTCACTTTCTGTCTCTCTGTCTTTCTGTCTCTCTCTGTCTCTCCAGTGAGCACACACACCCTATAGCAAAAATCTGTTTTTTAAAAAAGAAAACCACATAAAAGATCCCTAGGAAAATGAAGGTCTCTTAGTGAAAGAAAGAATAAAATACAATTAGAAGTGGAAATCTTAATAATTATAATTTAAAACTCAATGAATAGATTTACCAGAAGATTATACACACTCACAGAGTGAATCAGTGACTAGGAAGGACAGAATGAAGACATTAGCACAAGCAAAGCTAAACTATATGAGAATGACAAAAGGACATACGGGCCACATGCCAATTTATATTTCTACTTTTTGCTGCTTTTCAAATGTTCTAAAAACACACTGTTTTTATAATCATAAAAACTTCAGTAATATTTAAAATGAATGCAAATCTTACAGATATCAACAGAGACGGTGCCCACCACAATTGGCAGTGGGGAGGGGGGTGCTGTCACTCAGCATGTGTGCTAGAGTTCCAGTTCTGTATAAAATTATTAATAACAGTTTTTTGGCTCATGTATAAGTATGGGCAGGTACAAAATATATTTTTGGAGAGTTTCCACTTTTCACTTTATATACTTCTGTGTTCGATTATGCTACAATAGTAAAAGATTTGTGATTTTAAAAATTCACTCCAGGCACGTGTGCGTGTGTATCCAAGATCCCGAGAGGAGAATGGAGGAGAGGGGATTGCGGCGTGGCCATCCCCCTGGGGGTAATTTCTCGCTTTCTGTCTCTCTGTCTTTCTGTCTCTCTCTGTCTCTCCAGTGAGCACACACACCCTATAGCAAAAATCTGTTTTTTAAAAAAGAAAACCACATAAAAGATCCCTAGGAAAATGAAGGTCTCTTAGTGAAAGAAAGAATAAAATACAATTAGAAGTGGAAATCTTAATAATTATAATTTAAAACTCAATGAATAGATTTACCAGAAGATTATACACACTCACAGAGTGAATCAGTGACTAGGAAGGACAGAATGAAGACATTAGCACAAGCAAAGCTAAACTATATGAGAATGACAAAAGGACATACGGGCCACATGCCAATTTATATTTCTACTTTTTGCTGCTTTTCAAATGTTCTAAAAACACACTGTTTTTATAATCATAAAAACTTCAGTAATATTTAAAATGAATGCAAATCTTACAGATATCAACAGAGACGGTGCCCACCACAATTGGCAGTGGGGAGGGGGGTGCTGTCACTCAGCATGTGTGCTAGAGTTCCAGTTCTGTATAAAATTATTAATAACAGTTTTTTGGCTCATGTATAAGTATGGGCAGGTACAAAATATATTTTTGGAGAGTTTCCACTTTTCACTTTATATACTTCTGTGTTCGATTATGCTACAATAGTAAAAGATTTGTGATTTTAAAAATTATATACTTTAAAAAAAATAAATACAGCCTGTTGTAACAAATGTTAAAAACTAACTCCAAGATTATGTTCATCAAGAAGCGAGTTAAGATAACAATTAAAAGGGGAAAGAAAGGCCAATAAGCACACGGAAAGATCCTGAGCATCATTAATCATTATAAATCAACAACCGCACATGAGAACCATCTCACACCCATAAAAATGTTTTCCATAGAGATCAGGAGGTGGCATGGCAGTTAAGGTGCTGGACTTCCACATGGCTGATTGTGGTTTGAGTCCTAAACTGGGTGGTTTGAAGATCACATCAAAAACACTCGTGCATGCATGCCCAACTCCCAGGAGGAGAATGGAGAAGGAACTGTGGCATGGCCATCCCCCTTAGGGGTCATTTCTCATTTTCCCTCTCACCATCTCTTTCAGTCTATCTCTGGTGAACATACATGCTCTATGGTAAAAACCTAAAAAAAGGGGGGGGAGGGGGCAGTTGGTGGCATGGTGGTTAAGGGTGCTGGACTCCCACATGGCTGACTGCGGTTTGAATCCCAGACCCGGCAGCTTACTTTCTCACTTTTCCTCTCTTTCTCTCTCTCTATCTCTGTTTCTCTCACTCTGTCCCTCTCTGGTCAAAATTAAAATAAGTAAAGTTGAATAAAATAATTCCTTTTAAAAAAAGCCCCAGAAAATAGCAAACATTGGCAAGGATGTGGAAAGACTGGAATCCTTGTGTATTGCTGGTGGGAATGCAAAATGGTGCAGCTGGGTGTAGGATTAATGTTGTAGTTCCTCCAAAAACTTAACTTAGAAGGACCCTATGAGCCAGCAGTTCCACTTCTGGGAATAAACCCAGGACTACAATCAAGGCCTTGAACAGATGCCTATGCACCTATGGTCGGTGCACCATTGCTCACAACAGGTAAAAGGTGGAAACAGCCCAAATGCCCATCGACACATGCGTGAGTACACAGAATGTGGTAAATACACACAGACAGAATATCGTGCAACCTTAAAAAGGAATGAACTCTGACTCCCGATACGACCCAGAGGAACCTTTGAGACATGATGCTAAATCTAAAAAGCCAGACACAAAAACCAAATATCACGTGATTCCATTTATGGGCTACCCAGAGTACCCAGACTCACAGAGACAGAAAGCAGAACAGTGGTTGGCAGGGGCTGTGGGAGGGGGAGGTGGAAGTTGGTGTTTAATGACACAGTTTCACTTTGTGAAGGTGACAGAGGTCCAGAGATGGATGGTGGCGACGGCGTCACCCAAGGCCAATGTTCTTAGTGCCACTGAGCTGTTTACCCACAGATGGTTAACATGGTAAATGTTAGGTAATGTGTGTTTTCCCACAATAACAAATTAAGGAGGACACAAGACCACCTCCCTACAGAGAAAGCCGGTGGTCTGAAGTGAGCCCGGACACCAGGTCCCACCTGCAGTGCTTGACGAACTCAATGTTGGTGTAGCGGAGTTTGCCCAGACTCTCCTCCAAGTACTGGCGGAAGCTGCGCAGGGACACCTGGATGACATCGACGTAGCTCAGCAGCTCTCGGTGCAGCGTGCTGCTCAGGAGGACCAGCCTGTGGTGCACAGAGAAAGAGCAGAGAGGCATGACCAGCCTGGAGACACGAGAAGGCAGGTGGGGACCTGGCCTGGGAGGGCGTCCTGAGAGGCCGCTGGAGCGCCACAGCCCGTGCCCAGCTCCGGGGCCACCAGGAACACTGCCTAGCATCTTGGGGTGACAGAGGGGGCAGCAGAAGGGAAGGGAGTTCAAAATGCCATTGTGTGCAGGACAGAGTTGCTCTGTGTGTGCTGGATCAGCGGGCAGAAGTCTCCTCTCTCTGACCCCTGATGCCAGATGGACAAAGGAATCTTAAGCCATACTGAATCTTCATCCTCCCTCCAGCAGGCTCTCTGACCCTGGCAACATGGCCCCCATGCCCCACGATCCCGACAGAGTGCCTTCAAGTGTCCTCTTTACAACCAAGCCAGCCTGACCCAGCTGCCCTTGTGTGCCTGCCAACTCCTCCCTGTGACTCAGCTTCATCTCAGGTCCCTGAAGGGCCTTCCTGGTGCCCCCTCTCTACCCGAAGCTTGGCCATTGCTCCTTCTCTGATGGGAAAACTCAGCTCCCTTTCACCTTCATCCATCCTAGGCCAAGGCACTGATTTCATCTCAAATGACCCCTCCTGCAGGAAGCCCTTCTTGCTTTTCCTTGAGAGAAAGTCGTCTTTCCCACCACTGACATTTATGGCACGTCAGAGACCGCACCCTCACAGGCTGTGTGCACCCTTTTCTTTCTCTAGCTGCTCACCCCCATGCCCCCAGATATTTCACAGTTCAATGCTTCGACTCTCATGAAGAGGTAAATTCAAAACGAGGTGCCTGTGGTGCGCTCTGCTCCTTTGTCTGTGGGGAGAGATCCACAGCTCCTTTGAAAGCAGCAGCTGGGCTGGGACTCTGCAGCCCCACAGCCAGGACGGACTCCCAGGGCCCCTTACTTTTGGCTCCGCGTGGCATTCAAGAAGATATGCTCCATGTCGTAAATCTTGCGGCGGAAGTTTTTGCTCCTAGCGCTTTGCTCTTCTTGGAACTTGCAGAACATCAGCCTCTCCTTCTTCAGCGTCTCCATCACCCCAGTACAGTGGCTGTCCAGTCGCTCTTGATGGAGCAAGAGCTCAGCTGGGAAAGGAGGAGGAGAGCTGGGGGCCACGGGCACGGGCTCACCTCAGCGCATTCCTTTCTGGAGCAATCCTGAAATTGTTCCAGAATCCTCTCCCCTTGTCCTGTCCCGGCCGACCTCCTCAGGGCTTAGGCTGAGAGTGGACTCTGACCTCAGCCAGGCCCATCTGAGGGCCCTGCTGTGAGCAGGGAGCCCCCTGCTGGTGGAGACATCCTGTCTACAAAGCCAGGGAGCCCAGGCTCCTGGGGAGCAGCCAACCAGCAAGGGCAAGGTGTGGGTAGGACTGAGGTCTCGACCAACGAGCACATGGCGGCTCTTGGTGAGGCTGGAGATCCAGGCAGGTGGGCACAGAAGTACACACGAAGCTGGGCAGCCTGGATTTGTTCCTTTCCACGTGTGGGTACTCAAGTCCAGTGAGCCTGAATCCCACTGGCTCCAGGTGGAGGAGAAAGGGCCTTTCAGACTCCGGGGCAGCAGCTGAGTACACAGAGGCCCCAGCTCCCCTCAGCTCATTTCCCTAAGGTCTGGCGCATTGGAAGTGCTCTGGCCACAGCTCTGTCAAAAATGAATGGTGTGAGGGGCCAGCGAGTAGCGTACAAGCGAAGGCACTGGACTCCCGCATGGCTGACTCCTGGTTTAAGTCCTGGACCCAGAGGCCTGAAACTCACACGGAGCGCGTGTGGTCGCTTTCTCTCTCTGTCTCTCCAGCAAGCGCATGTGCCGTGTAGCAAAAATCTCTTTAAAAAAAAGGTGATGCTGAGACTACATTTCTTTCTTTGGTTTTGACTTCTATTCTGTGCACTGGGTCGGGGGCCTAGGCGGGGAAGGGAACCAGCCTCAGGGGCTTCTACTCATGCATCCAGTCTTTTCCTCCTCAGTATGTTGGGGCACACATGCTCCGGAGGAGGGTGATATCAGCAAGCTGCCTGATCCCCAGTGCTGGGATTCGGGGGCCAGTCATCTCACATGACTCTCACTGCCCCAGGAAGCAGGGGTCTGGATGGGACGTGCCAGGGCTCTCTGCTCCGGTGGAGTTTGGAGTACGATGTGAGTGAACCACAGAAAGGGTCATTGATGGGTCTACGAAAAGGTTTTCCTTCCCTCCAATAATGGAGCTCACCGCCTGAAATAGATATGGCTTTTTCCCCCCATAGGATACATGTACTCACTGGAGAGAGACAGAAGGAAAGAAATCACCCACCCCAGGGTGGGCAGGGGGAGATGGCGACACCTCAATTTCTTCTCCTCCATTCTCCTTTCGGGATTATGGGCATGCATGTACATGTGCCTGATGTGATTTTGAAGCCTCCAAGGCTGGGACTCAAACCATGGTAGGCCTTAACCACCATGCCACTTGCTGCCCCCACGCCTTTCTTTTAAAGCACGCTAAGCGATAAGGTAGAAATAATGGTTACTGCTTTTGGAAGCTGGGTCTTGCACTAGCTGCTTCTGATTCGGCACCATGCCGTCTCAGGAGGGCGAGTTATTACCTCCAACACTCCTGCAAAGGGGTCAGATGGGACGGGTAACCTGCACAGTCACAGCCTGAGAGGTTGGTCCTGAGAGCTTCAGGCTGGCCCCTCGAGTGTCACTGCGAGGGTGTAATCCGACAGTGGTGCTGGCAGGTCTGAGATCCGAGAGCTGGAGGACAATTCATCTCAGCACCTCTTTAAAAAATAAAAGTTGAGGGGCCAGATAGTGGCACAGCAATAAACTGTGATGCTCTGTGAGGCTGCCCACAGGGGAAAAATATACATTTTTTTTTAAGAAATAAAAATAATAAAAAATACAGGTCTTCAGGTGGAGCAATGGTTAAGGTGCTAGACTCCCACGTGGCCTACTGTGGCTTGAGTCCTGGAACCGGAGGCTTGAAACTCATGCCAGGCGCGTGTCTTGCATGCCCAAGATCCCGAGAGGAGTATAGAGGAGAAGGGATTACAGCATGGCCATCCCCCCAAGGGGCGATTTCTCATTTTCTATCTCTCCAGCAAGCATACATCCTTTATAGCAAAAATGTATCTAAATAAATAAATGAACAAATAAATAAGTTAAAATAGGAATAAACATTTTTGTGTGAGAACCTTCATATCCCACCTCTGTGATGTGATAACATGCTAAATGCTGTGTTGTGTGAACCAGGGCAGCTAATGGGCGGTGGAACAGATAATGTGGAAAGGGTCTGGGGCCGGCCAGCCTTCCCAGGCAGGGTCTATACCTGCCCTAACATTGTGGATGTCCTTTTCAACGTGTTGAGTTCGTGGCTGGTGCAGGTGCAGGCGCAGCTCCAGTTCTGAATCCAGCTCGTCCACCTTGGTGGTCATGATGACCCGGGAGTTGAGGACACATTGGTCAAACCACTTCTCGAGGTGCTCAAACAAGCCAGCTCGAATTCTGAGGGAGAGACCAATGAGAGTCAGCCCTGCCAGCAATCACGTGTGAAAGATCTCTCCATAGCGAGACCCAAGGAGCTTCACCCTCTCACTCTTCCTTCCTGTTTTATTCCGCAATACGTTGTGTTGCATCGTGTGGATGGACCAGAACACTGCTGGAGAACACGGGGGTTCAACCTCTTGTTCTTACAAGAAGGCTACCATAAATGACCTTGCACATACGTCCAATGTGCAGGCGTCTCTATGGGATAAATGCCCTGAACTGGGTTTACTGATCAAATGCATTTAAAATGTGTTTGTGGTTCCAGTAGATTTGGCCAAACTGTTTCCATTGGATGGTAATTTGTGTTTTTATCGTCAATGAATAACGAGAGTTGTTTGTCTACAGCTTCAGAGTATATCGCAAACTTTTGATTTTGGGCATTTTCATCATTATGACTTAGACATCATATTTACATGTGTTTAAAGGTATTTATTTTTCTCTGTTCTTTCCATTACTGTCTGCTCCAGTCCATTCTCTGTTGCTAAAAAACGGGATACCTGAGTCTGGTGTGATTTATAAAGAATAGAAGTTTGTGTAGCTCACTGTTTTGGAGGTCCAGGGTCAAGGGGGCCATGAAAGGTGAGGATCTTGTTAGTGGAGGCTCTCTGCCGAGGCCCAAGGTGGTGCAGGGTGTCACGTGGCAAGAGCTGAGTGTCTGTGTTCACGTGTCTATCTCACTCCATCTCCTTTTAAACCCACCAAGACCCAAGCACAGGGGTTCCACCCTGATGATTTTAATCCTAATTGCCTCTCAAAGGCTTTACATTTAATCGCATTGTTGGATTAAGTTTTTGTTTTTTCTTAAAGAGAGATTTTTGTTATAGGGTGCATGCGTTCACTGGAGAGACAGAGAGAGACAGAAAGTGAGAAATCACCACCACCCCCAACCCCAGCCACGCGGAGGGATGGTCATGTTGCAGTCCCTTCTCCATTCTCCTCTCGGGATTCTGGGCATGCACGCACATGTGCCAGGCATGAGTTTTAAGTCACCAGATCCAGGAATCGGACTGTGTTCAACTATGTGGGAGTCCAGCAACATAACCATTACACCAACTGCTGGTCCCTCAGATTAAGTTTTTATCTTCCTAATCCTGTCTTTTTTTTTTTTTTTTTTGACAGGTTTTTTGCTATAGGACAGACAGAGACAGAGAGACAGAAAGTGAGAAATCACCCCCCAGGGAGGATGGCCACACCACAATCTCTTCTCCTCCATTCTCCTCTCAGGATCTTGGGCACATATGCACACGCGCCCAGCGTGAGTTTTAAGCCACCAGGTCCAGGACACAAACCGCAGTCGACTACATGGGAGTCCAGCGACAGCCATTTCGCTAACTGCTGGTCCCCCTAACCCTGTCTTAATCAAATTTCATCAAGTAAATGTTGGGAGGACTTTCAACAATAGCAATGTCTTTTTCCCATTTCTCTATTGTGCTCTCTACTGTGGTCTCGTTTTTTTTCTCATAAATTCCTAGGAGGACTTTATATATTGGGAACATGAGGCCCGTTGATGTGAGTTTGCAAATATTATTTCCCAGTTCATTGTTTTTTTCTTTTAATATGTATGGTGATTTTTTTTGTCCATGTGTTATTAAGATGTCAGTTATCCTAAAATTGATCTATAGATCCAATGCAATAACAAAAGGGGGAAAAGAATCTCAGCAGCTGTTTTTTCATGAAAACTATTACAAGCTGGTTTCAAAATTTATATGGATGGGGTGGCAGGTGATGTAGTGGTTAAGGTGCTTGACTACCACATGGCCAACTGTGGTTCAAGTCCTGGGCCCAGCAGCTTGCCTTCACTTTCCTTTTCCTTCTCTCTCTCTCTGGTTAAATTAACATAATAATAACAAATAAAATTAAATAAATACATTTTTTTAAAAAAAGTTTATATGGGAACACAACAGGCTGAGAATAGTGAAGACGATCTTGGAGTAGATCACAGTTGGAGGACTTCAACTCTCAGCGATTGAGACTCCATTACAATAATAAAGCAGTGTGATAAGTGTAAGGACAGACACAGAGAAAAATAGAGAGAAGTGATGCCAGAGCTGCTGGGGACAGGAGAGTTTTCTCAGAAAATGGCACGGGGTTAATCTATTATCGATTAATAGATCAATCTGGGCTCCTGCCTCACACCAAAATGAAATATCAGTTCCAGGTGGATTTTAGATCCAAGTATGAAAGTTTAGAACAATAATATTTCTAATACATATAACATTGGAGAATATTTTCATTACTTTGGGGCAGGCAAAAATGTCATAGATAGGGCACAAGTAAGCCAATATAATGAAGAAAGTTTATAAATTGGTGCTAATTGAAAGTAAGCACTTCTCTTCATCAAAAGATGGCTTTAAAGAGAGAGAAAAGCATGAAGTAGAGTGGGCTGAATGTATTCATCTGACAAAAGGCTCATAAAGGAATATGCAACTAACGTCTACCACTTAATAAGAAAAAAGACAATCCAGCAGGAAAAAATGGCAAAAAAGAATTGACTAGATATTTCCTCAAAAGATAATCAAATGACCAACAAGTATAGGAAAAGTTGCATAATGTCATTCCTTATCAAGACGAGCCAAATTAAAATCACGATGAGACACCACCATAATTACACCAGAAATGCTCACATAAAAACAACGATGACACCAACTATTGTTGAGGATGAAGAACAAATGGCACTCTCACACTGTTGTAAACTGTGAAATTGTTGAGACCATTTTTAAAAACCCTTTGGCAGGGCTGGAAGGTGGTGTGGTGGCTAAGGGCGTTGGACTCCCACATGGTCGACAGTGGTTTGAGTCCCAGATCTGGCAGCTTGCTTTCTCAGTTTCTCTCACTCTCTCGCTCTTGCTTTGTCCCTCTTTGGTCAAATTTAAAACAAATAAATAAGTTAAATTAAATTAAATAATTCTAAAAAAAAATGGAAGTTAAGAAAAAAAACTCTTTGGGAGTATCTTTTGTCCTTATTTCCTAAATTTGGACATGCATGTACCTATGACTCAACAATTCCATTCTTGGTTACGTATGTAACAGAAATGTTTACATCTGCTCACCAGTAGACTTGCACGAGAATGTTCAGAGCAGCATTACTGGCATAACTCAAAATAGGAAAGACCCAAATACACATCAATAGGATGATAAATTAATTATATATATTCGTATAAGATATCATTCAAAATTAAAAGTGAATTCTAGCCACATTTAAGAATATATATGACTTATGAACCTTACAAACGCAATGAAGAAAGAAGCCTGACTTAAAATAATGTGTTCTGTATGATTTCATTTAAATAAAGTTTTTAAACAAGGAAAATGAACTCAAATGTTAGAGTATGTGTTATCCTGCAGAAGAGAGGGCAGTGACTAGGATGGGGATAGGAGGTCTGCTCCTAGGGAGTTGGTAATGGTTCTATTTCTTGTGTGTCCTGAGTACCAGGCATGTTCCCTCTAAATAACTCATGGAACTATCCACTTAGTAATTCTGTACTTCCAAGTATGCACATGATTCTTCGACATGCAAATTCGATCGGTTGAACATAGAACACTTTTTCTAGTTTGTCACAAGATCAGATGACATAGTGGTTGGTTCAAGACTCTGGAATTTAATGGTCTAGGGTCATATACTGGATCTAAGCACTTCCTATCTCAGAGATCTTGGCCAAGTTACTAACTCTGAGCTTTAGTTTCTTCATCTGTATAATAGAATGAATTATGGTACCCATCTCAAAGTTATTAAGGAGATTACATACTCTGAATACATAATAGCTATGTGGTGGCCCTTGCTGATCTTTATCCTACAGACAATAGAGAGGACAGATGGTGGCCTGTGGTGGAGAAGGTGGTGGACAGATCCGTATAAAGTATCTGTCAAGAGATACTTTAAAGGTGAGATGATGCTGAGTAAGTGCTGCAAGGTCTGACTCTGCTCCTGCTGCTCCCTGTCTCTGGTCTTCTTCCCAGGTGTAAGTCTGGGAGGTAGCCTAACCAGGAGATCTTTAGTGCTTAGTCCTACCTATGACATTGTAGAGACAGGAGGGCAATGGGAATGCCATTCAAAAGTGAAATGTAAATTTCCACCTTTGGTCCAAACTCTACCACCAAAGCCTAGAAACTTGGAAGTCATGAGAGTAAACAGTCGTGGGATTAGGAGCCATTTCTGTTACTTTTCATTGTTCTGTTTTTGCAAGGAATGTGTCTTCATAATCATGCAAAATGCCATACACAATATATTCATATCTATGATTTATAACTATAGAATTTAAAAAGGAAAGGAAGAAAGAAACCCTAATAATGCAGATGTGCCAGAACATCTGGCAGGGAACACATTTATGTTTTCTTATGTACAAGGCCCAACCCAGCAGAGCACTTTGGGATGGACATGAGTCACTCTCACAGAAACTATCTATGCGTAATTTTTTATATCTTTATCCAAAGTAATTTGTTATTTTTTTTTCACTTGTGTTTCTTTTGCTATTTTTTAAAAAAATGTGTTTCTCACCCTATCCTCCGTTGATTACCTACATTTTTCTTTTTCCAGTTGAAGCTAGCCTAATCTTTTGTTACAATATTTCACCTTATTAGTAAAACTTGGAACAAGAGAATAAGAATAAAGGGTTTTCTACTCACTGTTTCTTAATTTCTAAAAGTAGTTTGGATGGAATTATCACTTGTTCTGTAAACTTGGTACTGGACATATCATCGATGAACATGGTTGAGAGGTTGGAATGGGGCCTCCGCCAACCCTCTTCTTCTTGCAGGGACAGGAAAACAAAATATGTGTTTCCACTAGAGGTTGTGAAGGACTCCACATCATCGTGCAGGACCTTCTCCAGGTTTTCTTCCTTGGCTTCGCCCTAAGCAGGTACCAAGATTTTAGATTTGACATCGTCAGATGGACTTGGGGATGCCAGCCACAGACTTGACAGCAAAGAGATTGTACACCTGGTACTAAATCTTGCCTGTCATTGTTCTTTGTTTTGTTTCTTTTTTCCCCACCGAGGGGGGGAATTTAAAATTGAGGAGATCCATATAAAAATCTGGTTTCTAGTTTCTCTTAAAACATCAGAACATGAGCCAGCAGGTAGAGACTTTAGCATGGAGGCTAAGGCAGCTAGATTCCACGTGTCTGACTACACAGTTTGGGTCCCAGACCCTGTGGCTTGAAAAGCACACTGGGCTCATGTGTGTGCATGCCCAAAATCCTGAGAAGAGAAAAGAGAAGGGATTGTGGTGTTGCCATCCCCCTCGGGGGTACTTTCTCCCTCTGTCTCTCTCCAGCAAGCATAAATGCCCTGTAGCAAACTAAAACAAAACAAAGCAAAACAACAGAACATGGGTCAGTTCTGAGCCTGCCTTCCCACATGGCATCTGGCTGCCACTGAGCAAAGACTGCACAATCTTCATCACTTCCCGTTATTTCACTCCTGATGTCCTGCTCTCTTATCCATCATACACGCGCTGGCATTGGAACTTAGAATTTCTGCTCAAAAAATAGTTTCATATACCCATTCTTCTATCACAGTATAGGAACAAGCCTTTTACAGCTCCAAGATTATGGAATTCAGGTACTGCTCTGTGAGTATGAACGCATGAGGGCTAGGTTTATTAACAGGAGAGACACTTCCCTATACCCTGTCTGACAGCTTGGATAGGATTCTTTTGGCTACACAACTAGAGTAGGGA
>NW_006159568.1:1384694-1385211 GCF_000334495.1 Tupaia belangeri chinensis
AGCACACTGGGCTCATGTGTGTGCATGCCCAAAATCCTGAGAAGAGAAAAGAGAAGGGATTGTGGTGTTGCCATCCCCCTCGGGGGTACTTTCTCCCTCTGTCTCTCTCCAGCAAGCATAAATGCCCTGTAGCAAACTAAAACAAAACAAAGCAAAACAACAGAACATGGGTCAGTTCTGAGCCTGCCTTCCCACATGGCATCTGGCTGCCACTGAGCAAAGACTGCACAATCTTCATCACTTCCCGTTATTTCACTCCTGATGTCCTGCTCTCTTATCCATCATACACGCGCTGGCATTGGAACTTAGAATTTCTGCTCAAAAAATAGTTTCATATACCCATTCTTCTATCACAGTATAGGAACAAGCCTTTTACAGCTCCAAGATTATGGAATTCAGGTACTGCTCTGTGAGTATGAACGCATGAGGGCTAGGTTTATTAACAGGAGAGACACTTCCCTATACCCTGTCTGACAGCTTGGATAGGATTCTTTTGGCTACACAACTAGAGTAGGGA
>NW_006159568.1:1385242-1396033 GCF_000334495.1 Tupaia belangeri chinensis
AGACGCAATCAACAGCCTGTGGGGAAGCAGGCTAAGTTGGTCTATACCATAAGGAGGAGCTGAGAGACAGCGAGGACCAGTGAGGGACAAGGAAAGCCACAGAGTTGAAGGGTGAGTGCAGAGCCTGTTACAGGGATGACAGAAGAGGAAGGTGAATTTTAAAAAACACTGCTGTAAGTGAAAAATGGGACCACTGTTGACAAGAATAAAAAGGTGAGGGGCTGGAAGGTGGCAGGGTGGTTGAGGGCACTGGACTCCTACATGAATGACTATGGTTCGAGTCCCAGACCTGGTAGCTTGCTTTCTCACTTTCTCTCTCTCTCTTTTTCTGTCCTACTCTGGTCAAATTAAAAATAAATAAGTAAATGAATAAAATTAAATAATTTTTTTTTAAAAAAGGTGAATATCTTTTCATTCCTTAATGTACGTCTTTGGAGACTGAGCCACTAGGAACCCCAGCTTATATTAGAGATACACACAAAGAATGATGCAAACTTTCTCCATACCCAAGAATAAGTCAGTTGCTGGCCTACCTCATATGCAGATAAATCATACTGGTCTTCCTTTGCTTCCTCTTCATTTTCTTCTTCCTCATTTTCCTCCTCCTCGTTTTCCTCTTCCTCATTTTCTTCCTCCTTGTTTTCCTCCTCATTTTCTTCCTCTTCATTTTCCTCCTTTCTCTCTTCCTTCTCCTCCTCTACCTCCTCCACTGTCGCCTCCTCTTCCTTATCTTCTTTGGCCATCACACTTTCCTGGCTGACAGATGGCTTTGAGGAGCCTTCTCCTTCAACCTGCATTTCCTCTGACTCTTGAACGGAGCCCTCTCTGAACTCAGACATCCTGTCGCTCAGCGCAGGCTTCCCCGGCTGGCTCAGTACCTCTTCCGTTGTGAAGGACTGCGTTTCATCTTTCTCTTCAGTCTCTTCTGTTGACCTGCTGGAACTTGTCTCTCCACTTATGCTTTCCTCACCTTTGCTCTTTGCCATGTGAGTCTCTTGTCTTTTCCTCAGTTTCCTCATTCTCTGCCGGAAGTACATTTCATGTGCTTCTGTCGGTGACCGAATCCAAAGTGAAAGGAGAGACTGGTCACGAATGTGGCTTGGATTGGACCTCCCCAACCCAGAAAAGTACAAAAGTGAAGCCAAGGAGAATCCAACTTGAATGGTAAGAGTGTTACCTGGTTGCCTGATTCTGAAAATGACTTCCCCCGCCAAGTTCTACAAAGAAAGAACACAGGTCACTCAAGGGCCAGCAGTGATTTTCCCCAGAACACCCTGCTAGGGGCATCTCTGTCTTACAAAACAAAAGGACTCATCTCTCCCTAGCAATATCGGCTGCAGGCCTATCAATATTGGATGTAATTAGGTTCAGGGGGTCATCAGGGCAGGCCCAATCCAGGGCACCCGTTTTTCTTAATTCCAAGCAGGTTAGTAAACCCTCACGGCACACGTTGGGCTATAATGGAATCAAGGCTCATTCCGACACAATTCTGCCAGCAATCTGAAGAGGAGGGAAAAGATATATAATCAAGGGATGCAGACAGAAGGCAGAGGTCAACGGCCCTTGGCGCTGGGTAGGACAGACTGAGTATGTTTCCCATGATCCTGGGAGCCCCTCATTAGCCTATAGTTCCCCACTACACAACTCTGGGTGAAGCCACAGAGACACTGTGTTATGAATACCAGTGTGGGCTGTGTGCTATGCAGGTCTGAGTTTGAATCCCAGCTCCTCCTCGTTACAACCTGAGTGACCTTGGGCAAGTCCCATAAACTCCATGGGGCTCAGTGTTTTCCCCTGCAAAGTGAAATTACAAGAGCCTTCATACCTTTAACTCTTGTGACCAGAAAGATTTCACAGGGCAAACAATAAAATCACCTTCCTATAGCTTCAGTCCCCACTTCAACTCAGTGTCATAGGGAGCTTTTATTAACCATCTGAACGGTGATCCTTTGAAGCAAAGAGATTCTCTGGAAGGAGCCAGGTCTCCTCTACGTGTGGGAAATCCTCGGCCAGGTTCAGTGCCAACCACAGGCATGCTCACTGTGGTCAGCCAGGACCTTGGTTGGGTGTGTGAGAAAAGAGCCAGACTCGGGGGATTCATATCAGGATATCTGGAGATGTGTTTATTGTATCTGAATTATGGACAAGACTCTGTGCTAAGAGCTGTTGAAGCTGAATAAAGCTTGCTCTTCAGAAAACACATTCTAGTCGGGTGCTCTAAACTCCTGTATTTGACAGCAACTAAGTACAAGCAAGTTCAGAGATCAGATGTATGGCAGGACAAGGAAGGTGAGATGAGGGGTCAGGCTGTGGGATCCTTGGCCCCAGTAGTGATCTGGAAGTATGGGTGGGTTTGGACCTATTGAGGCAGAATCCCAGGAAATGGAGTTGGAGGAGAAAGGGCAGGCAGGCAGAGGGCATATGCAGGAAGAGGGATGAGGACGCTGAACCAGGGGAGTCAAGGTTGGAAGCAGAGCGTGGGGCCTCTGTGGTCATTTAGGGACTGTGAGTCGATTTAGGGGCTGCAGAGTTGAGGGACTTTTGAGCAGGGGACCGAATGGATTAGAGCTGGATTTTATGAGAATGACATGGCGGTGGTGGCTATGATGAATGAAACTCATAGTGTCAGATAAATTAGCCTTCTCGTTCTAAGTCCATTCCCTCCTGGAGGCCGAAGCTCTGAGCCCTTCAACCTCTTTTAAACTGAGAAAGAGGTGGTCTCTCCAGAGCCACTTTCAGCTTCTCTCTTTGATGTCCTGACATCCCTTGAATTGCCGAGGTAAGGATGGCTTTTGGAATCTAGGCGGACCAGAATAAGAAGTCATCTCTCCCCTTTGCTTCTTCATTAGTGGCTGAAGGTTTCTACCCCTTTCCGTACCTGTTCAAAGATTTCCCGGACGAAGAAGTGTTGGCTCAGGGCGGAGCTGTAAGAGTTGAGTTCTTTCAGTATGATCACCGGGTAGTCCATCACTTCTTTTGTCAGGAGGGCGTGAAAACTTTCATACCTGGGAAGTAGGTAGACCAGACCACTGTCCAAGAGGCTCGGTGGAGTTGGGAAGGCCTAGGTAGTGAACTGGAAGTATGGGTGGGATCTGGAGGCTGGCTGGACTCTGCCAACCTGCTCCACACAGAGCTGCAGTGTGGGTGTTACCTGTACAGTAACAGTCCTGGCTTTGTTTGCTATTTTTCTGATCAGATGAGGGGCACGCACTTATTGCAGAAAATGTGGAAAACACACTTAAGACAGTCAGCTCACGGTGTAGGTTTCCTTTTCCTGCCCACTGTCTTAATCCTGTCCTCGAACTGGACTTATATTATCCCAGCAAATCCTTAAACACCTCGATGGTGACTTTTCTCTGTTTCCCAGATATGGAGACCAAGGCTCAGAGTTATGCCTAAAGTTATATTTCGGGGGGCCAGCAGGTTATGTAATGGTTAAGGTGCTGGACTCCCACATGGCTGGCCACAGTTTGAGTCCTGGACCCAGAGGCCTGAAACTCATGCTGGGCAGGTATGCATGCATGCCCAAAATCCCAGGAGAATGGAGGAGAAGCACGTTGGTGTGGCCATACCCAAGGGGGGAGGGTGTGACTTCTTGCTTTCTGTCTTTCTGTTTCTAGTGAGCACACATGTCCTATAGCAAAAATCTCTCTCTAAAAAAATAAATAAATAATAAAGTTATACTTTTGAATCCTAGTACCACAACCAGTTGGCAGAGCAACTCCATATCTGTGAATAGTCCTTACAGAATTAGTTCTACAAAGGTAGAAAGATACAGCAAAGTTCAGAGAAACGTCTGTGAATATTGAGAAATGAACCAATCAGAAGATGGTTAAATCATTAGGATGTATGCATTCATATTAGTGAATCCTATATGATCATTGAAAACTCAAATACAGATCAGCAATCGTACAACAATTTTACAGAGTAACCCAGCTTTTATGTAAAAAGCTCTATATGTGTACATTTCCACACGTATAAATGTTTATGTCTATAAAAAGGAATAGTTGGGTAGAAATGAGCAGAAATATCTCTATTTTTTAAAAGAATTTTAATTTTATTTATTATTATTTAATTTGCTATAGGGCACCACAGAGAGAGAGAGAGAAATTGAGAAAGCAAGCTGCCGTGTCTGGGACTTGACCCATGGTCAACCATGTAGGAGTCCAGCGCCTTGACCACCATGCCACCTACTGGCCCCCTCTTTAACAAAGGGCATGAATGTTTAAATTTTTAATAGGAAGACTCAGGTCCTTCGGCTTTAAATATTGACTCATCGGAAAAGTTAAGAAGTATTTTTCTGTTTTTTTTTTTTTTTTTCCTATGCAAAAATGTGTCATGACTTTTCTGATGACCCAATACATCCTGTGGCCTTGAAATTTCACTCCACAAACTTATCAAAATTCTCCCTGGAAGCCTCTGTGCTTGCTGAAAACAGAGTTGCAAAGGATCACACCATTCTCTGAAGTCAAAGCACAATTTTCACGGTAAGCGTGCCTCAAGATGTCTATGCAGGCTGCTTACGACTCTAGATATAATTCTCGACCACCCCCTCCTGTGTTTTGGGGTTTGGTTGGCCTACCTGGATTTCATGTTCCTCAGAAAATCTTTGGCCTTTTCCAGGTGAAATTTCAGTGTTTCTCCGTGGCTTTGTTGTCTCAGCTGATCCAGGAGTTTATCAAAGCAGGCCTCCTGCATCTGGCAGCCCCCCACAGAACAAGAGGAAACAAACAGGAGCTTCCCAAGCGTGCATGGTATAAGTGTCATGCAGAGACCCTGCCACTGGAACTGAGGCCCAGCTGTCTGGCGCAGGCCTGGGACTTCTGTTTCTACAAAAGAGACACCAAATCTGCCACTGCTCTCAGGGTCTTTGTTGCAGGCTTTGGGGCACTTCTCTGTGCCCAGAATGTCTTCTAAGCCACTTTATGCCAGTGGACCCAGCTCAGCTGGGACTCCCCAGGGACATGCCTGCATACCCAGCCCACCTAGTCAGGCCTGCACTGCACCTTCCTGCATATCTGCTCCTCACTCTCCTTCTCATCAGTCATAATGAAAATTAGTTGTGGAGGCCCCCACCCTAGACTGTGCAAGGGCCAGCTGCTCCCTTGCGGGGCAGGGTGGCTGCAGATGTAGATGCTTGAGTCCCCCTGCTATGTAGCTTTGAAGTGACCCCAAACACTCAGTCTGCTACATGAATGTACTCACTTATGCTGCCACTGAGAATGAGATGTCCTATCAGACTCCTCATGTGAATAAGGAGCTATTCTCCTCTCCCCTTGGGATTGTGACAGTGACCTTACCCTCCCCATGGGATTGTTACTTCACACCTTATCAGATCCCCTATGTGAATTACTGACCTCAACTCCTGGATCTCACAATTAAGTACAATCTCAAGATCTTGGCAGACATTTGAGAACTTGGGCCGTGGTGGGTTCCACTGTCAGCCACTTCTCTAAGGACCAAGACCTCGTGCTGCAACAGGCCTTTGAAGCCTTGCCCACCAACACCACCCCACCCTCCAGCTTTCTGGGAATTCATCCAGGACCTCCACTGTGTGGGTCAGGCCAATCTTTCCCAAGGAACCACTTACAAAGAGGTTCACCCAATCTCTAACCAGACTTTACTTCCCACAGGGGCCTGCTTCCATCCTACCTGAGCAACTAGCCTCTAATGGCTTTGGAACTTACTCCCTGGGTGGTTAATGGACCTCATCTATTGGGTGTATTTCCTTGTGAGAGTTCTTCACATTATTCTCTCCCACCACTCCTTTTTTTATAGTTTGTCAAAGGATGTGTGCGCTTGCCAGAGAGAGACAGAGACACAGAGAGGGGGAAAGTGAGAAATCACCCCTCAAAGGGAATGGCCACAGCACAATCCCTTCTCCTCCATTCTCCTCTTGGAATTTTTTTGGCACACACGCACATGTGCCTGGCATGTTTCCCAAGCTGCTAGGTCTGGGACTTGAACCGTGAAGTCGGTCATGTGGAATCCAGCTGCCTCAATCACCATACCACCGGCTGACTATTTTCCCCCTCTTTAAGCACTGTGAACCTAAGAAAAAAATTATTTTGTGTGACAATAAACTGTGATTCATGAAATCACTCTTTGATCATCCTTATTTTAACCCTCCAGTTTGTCTGTCTGTCTGTCTGCCTCTTGTGCATACTGACTTACATTGGGTCCCAAGGACCCATTGCATGGATGGGACTTGGCTCAAGATTTCTGCTATTCCTGTCTGGTCCTTTGATCAAGGTGAGCCTCAAAATATCCTCACCTGGAAGAGTTTTACCACGTGAAGTTTTACATCTGGAGCTAGGACCTGTTTTAAACTAATTTTGGTTTATTCTGTGAAATATGGGTCAAAGCTCTTTCACTGTCATTGTTTCTTGGGCTGGGCCTCAGGGCAGCCATCGTGGCCCGCCCTGTGCCCTTTGGTGCCCAGAGTGGTGGTTGCACCTGGTTCTCCACGATGTGCTTCTGCCGGTGCTGCTCCATCCTCCTCTCCAGTTCCAGCTCCTGCACCGACAGCACGCTCTGGTGCACCTCCCACAGCCGCACAGCCTCCTGGAAGTAGTTGAAGAGGTCTGCACTCTGCCACTCTGTCTTCTTGGCCAGGGCCTCGAAAGATTTCTGCAATGGCAGAACCCCGAGTAGGGCCTTGAGGGCTGAGCAGCCCACAGCCAGGAGGAAGGCTCACCACAGGGCCCCCCAACATCTGAGGACTGACCTTCTCTGCCATGGCACAGTGACTTCTGGGCCACACTTGGGCTCCTGGCCCTCCCCCTATGGTCTACTTGAGGCCACACCCTTAGTCTGGCTCACCCTGAGGTCCCATCTCTAGACTGTCCTGTGTCCCACTGCTGTAAGTGACAGGTCAAAAATGGAGCTTGGGCCTAGAAGCAGAAGGCCAACCACAGAAACCAGCCTGGGCCTTCAGGTGGGCTGTACAGTCTCAACCTCAAGCATCTTTCCTTCTTCAGTGTTCCTGACTAGGCATCTGGGCAAACCCTCACCCGCTGCTAAACCTCCTGTACGGCTCCCCCCCACTCTCCCGTTAAACGTATATGTGAACTGTGCCCTCTGCCAGGGACTGTGGCCTGAGGGCTGAATTTGGCTTTCTGCTTGTTTTTATTTGGCCCTGTGAACTAAGTGCTAATTTTCTAGTTTCCAGCAGTTGAAAAAAATTAAAAGAAGATATTTAATAACAGTAAGGCCATATGAAAATCAAATGTCGGTGTCCATCCATGAAGTGGAACACAGTCACGCTGCATGTCTGCATTGCCAAGGGCTGCTATGCTGTGACACTGGTAGAGTTGACAAGTTGTGACAGAGACGGGATGGCTCATGGAGCCTAAAATATTCACTCCCTAGCCTTCCATAGTACATGCAAGCTGGCTACTGCTTGAGATTTTAAGAACCTTGGAACCGGGGGGCTGACTGCTCTTCTGCAGCGCATCAGGGCCCAGCAAGGGTTCAGGAGCACTCAGGGCCCGAGACGGTTTCCCAGAGTTCTGCAGGGCACCTCCTGCAACGAGCAAGCAGCTGGGAGGGCTCTGGGGGATGAGCCTGGACAGGTCAGTGCAGGGGACTGCTCTGAGAGGGGCTGCGGACAGCAAGTGTGAGTGGACACACCAGGAACAAACATGCAAGTTAGAGGCCCCTGGACACCCACTCTCCTTACAGCCTAGTGCCAGGGTGCCCTTCCTGCCCTGGCTCCCCAGCTACGCGGGTCCCCACCATAAACGCACGTCCAAGAGTTCCAGGTCCTTCTCCACCTTGCTCTGGAGTTTCCCCACCATCCGGAAGAAGGATGGGTTTACCAGCATCTCGGCCTCCTCCTCGGTGAAGGCTTTCCAGTCTAGCAGCTGCTTCTAGGGGAGGACACCAAGGTCAAGCCTGGTTTAGAGTTACTGACCCCACGGGCATCAGCTGTATCCTACAGGGACCTGGGCTCCCAAGGGAAGGGCTGTGCTCCCTGTGGGTTCAGCATAAACCAGACTGCCATGCACAGGGCAGGGCAGAGCAGCAAGAGTTCCCCAGTGGGAGGAGGCGGGCCCCTGGACTTGGGACCTCTTCAGAGTGATTAGGCTTCCTCAACGGATACACCAGCAGGATGCCCCGAAGTTTTACCAAGAAGGCATTTTGACAAAATATTTCCTTCTATCCTGGAAAACTAGTCACTGTCCTGAACGAGTGTGGGTAGAAACTCACTATCTCAGCCTATTGTGAGCCTGGCAGGGCAAGGAGGAAAAAGGGCTGGACAGCAGGGGCAACATGGTCTATGGGAGGGGCACACTGCAATCACCCCGGATTGGACCTCCACTAATAAATGGTGCCCCGCGCTATGCATGCAGAGTCAAGGGTGAAGTTGGAGGTGACCTGAGATAGCCTCCCATGGGCTTCCTGGAGGAGGCTGGGCTAAGCCCGAGGGATAGCAGGGTAGCTGAGAGGAGTCTGGGCAGGGGGCTCAGCTTCCAAAAGCCCAGAGGTCGGTGAGAAAGAAAAGCCAGGATCATGACTGAAAGGCGTGTGGGGAGGGTGGGGATAGGGTGGGACAGGGCGGGGAGGAAGCTCTCAGGCCTGCCGGGAGGGGGCGCCCACCTTGCAGTTCTGCACTTGGGCCAGACACTCCTGCCAGGTCAGCTCGTAGAGCAGGCGGATCCGCATCATGAAGTCCACGTGGTAGTTGTCTCCAGGAGCAGAAAACAAACATGTCAGCCACTCTCCCAGAAGGAAGAGGAAGATGAGAACGAGGCGTGTCCCCTGTGCCAGGGAAGCAATGTCTTCCCAGCCAAGCGGCTCCACGGCAGTTTACTTAGGTGAAGACTGGTAGTCTCGATTCAGATCAGGACTGATGGCTCCCTCCCCAAGAACCCAAAACGAGGACTTGTTTTCATCCGTTCTGAATCCAGTCTGACCCTAATTCTTGCTTCAGCCTTGAGGCTGATGAAATGCCTTTTGGGAAGCCGCACCAGGTCATAAGCCAGCAGCGAGCGTGCAAACTGGTGAGCATTCACAGATCCTGTGGGTGGTGATTCCCTAGCCGTGGGCGCACCAGGACGCTCCAAAGCTTACCCACTGGTTTCTGTTCCCCCCTTCTCCTCTCTGTGCTGGGCCAGTTTATGAGCTCAGTGTGACTTTGGAGTCTAAGACTAGTGCTCCTGGCACTTTCTACAAACTGAAAGGCCATACAGATGGTGGTTGTTCTGTGATCAGAGCTGGGAAGGGTGGTAGGTGGGCGGTAGTAGGGTGTCCCCAGGGCCGCTTCTTAGGCCAGAGCATCCACACTCTCTTCCACGTCCCCACTTCCACCCCCTGAAACTTGCTGAACCATACGCCCCCTCTGACCTCATCACCCTCTTCTCAGGACCTTCCACTGGGTTCCTCCTGCCCTCATAAAGCCCAACTGCCCCCAGGCCCACATGGCTATCACAGTTGGATCCCATTGCCAAGCATAGCCTTCTCCGCCACCTCCCCCTACCCAGCTCTGTCCTGCCTCCAGGTCACCCCACGTGCTGTATCCCTGCTGGAAAAATCCCCACTCTGGGCCTGGTCAACTCTTACTTGCCTTGCAGGTCTCAACCTGGTTACCACCTCACAGGTAAGATCTTCCCTGCCCCCTCGCCCAGCTGTATGCGTGCCTGGCTGTGGGCTTACGTGGCTGAACACTCCCTGGTGTGATGTCCTGCGTGGTCTGACTCCCACCCAACAACTGCCAGGGCCCAGCATAAGCCTTGCCTTCTCAGGCACAGAAGGGACAGCAACAATTGCTATTAGTTAGGGTCTCAGGGTTATTTAGGGTTAAACCTATTATTTGGAATTTCTTAGAGAATTACCTGTGGTATTATAAATGCGACAGGCCTATAACAATGGCAAGTACTGCTAACTGAAGTAGCCAGGCCAAGCCCACCTGCGACACTTCATTGGATGTGTGACCTTGGGCAAGACACCTCCCCTCTCTGTGCCTCTATCACAAAAGGATAATGCAGCCCCTGACCTTATAGCACGACTTTGCTGTGAGCCTCAGAGGAGATGGAAAAATTAGTATATAGCTTCTAGACCAAGGCTTAGCAAACTTTTCCTATAAAGGGCTAGGAAGTAGTTTCAGTTTTGTGGCCAGATGGTCACGTGGCGACTACTCGTTCCTGTCATTATAGGGTTAAAGGAGCCAGAGACAATATGTGAATGAATGAGTCTGACCGCGCTCCCACAGCACAGTCAACATTTTTGCGTTTACAAAAACGCAACTGGCCCACCGGCTGCAGTGTGAGACCCCGTTGCTGGGCATTTCAGACATTTCCATTTATGGCTGAGCACTCTCGGTGTAAGCCAGGCACTGGACATGAGTACCTAAGGGAGGGAGCATGGCTACTCCTCCTGACAACCCCATTTCATGGAGGATGAAAGTGAGACCACTAGAGGCCCTGACATCCCCAAAGTCACACCGCTGGAATTGGGATGCTGTAGAGGTGGGCATCAAATCCGTGTCTCTGACTACAAGAGCACATGCTTCACCTCATGCCCCCACCATGGTCCCTGAGCCATCCCAAGAAGTGGTCAACAGAATCTTGGGGCAGGGAGCAGGGGCCAGGGGTCAGAGTGTTGGCTGGTGTGGCTATGGCTGGGCAGTGAGTCAGGGGGCTCCGGGAACGGGGAGGGGGTGGCTAATGAGCTCTCAGTTCTGACCGTTCCCTCCACACCCCTCCTGTCCTCCCCAGGATAGAGGCGCCACCACTTCCTCTCAAATAATTGTTGATTGGCTGTGCCCCAACAAAGCTCCTGCTGCACAGA
>NW_006159568.1:1396085-1425348 GCF_000334495.1 Tupaia belangeri chinensis
CTGCTGAACAGAGTTCCGGAGAGATCTGAGTGGGTCTTGCAAACGTTACTCACCGAGTTGCTTGTTCAAGGAGTTGAGAAAAGTATGCCATTCCATCAGCTGATCTTTGTTGTAATTGGGGGGCAGGAGGTCACTGTGGAAGGAATATACAGCAAGTAAGCCACACACAAAGAAATGTCTACTTACCAGAACGGGTGTGGCATCTTCAAAGAACAGAGCTCCAGAGTTACTGTCGATTTAAATACTGAAGAAACAGAGGGACCTGCTGGGGATGTCCTGATGCCAAAAACATACCTCATACAAAGCTTGTTTAATATTAATATTAATATTAAAAGCTCATTTAATATTGTTACTTAGAAAATAACTGAATTTTCCCAGTGGGAAAAGGTAAAACTTCACATCACTTGACCAAGGAAGCCTACTTCTAGGACCCTAACCTGCAGTAACACTATTAGATGCACATGAAGTTTATGCATTAAAATGTTCACTCAGTGGTACTATATGTATTTATAAATAGTACCATAAATACACACAATGATAATTTTTAAAACGTCATATCTAACAACAAGAAACTGCCTAAATAAAGTACAGTGAATCCTCTCTGAAGTCATTAAAAACAATGTGGCAGATTGAAAAATGGTGTTTCACTAGCTCCTCTCATTAGGAGGTGGAGCCTATTTTGCCATACCTGGAATCTGGGTGTGGCTATGTAACTGGCCAATGGAACATTAGCAGACATGACCCATGAACCTTTGAGAAAGGCTACGTGTAGGCTTCCTGGGAGGACGTTTTCCTCCACTCATCATATATAGGAGCCTGGGTGGGTTTCCTGGAGGTTAAGAGAGCTTGTGTAGAGAGTCCCCAGCCAACCCAACTGAGGGTCCAAAAATGGGAGTGAGGCCATCCTGGACCATCCAGCCTTGGCCCAGTCATCTCAGACCACAGGAACCACCCAGGTGGTCTGTGGAACTATGGAAAACTAGAAAGGAGTTTTGGTTTAAGCCACTAAGTTTTGGGCGATATTTAATGATGTTGAAGACACATATGTCTAGGAAGACCTGTGATTTATTGTCTAAACCAGGACATTTTTTATTGCAAAAGGGAATACTATTAATGACTGCACCAAGACAGGCCATATAATCAAGGATGGTCTTGAGCATACTGACTCTGGTCACCCTACTTAGGATGGAACAGTAAAAACGAAAGGTAGGTCTGTGTATAGACAGCGTAACTTCAACTCTAAGCATTACACTAAATGTAATGGGGTTTCCTGGAACAGAAAAAGGACATCAGTGGAAAAACTATTGAAATCTGGTTGAATGAAGTCTGGTGTTCAGCTACTAGGAATGCATCAAAATTAATTTCTTAGTTTTGACAAATATCCAGGGGCAATGTGAGCTGGTAACATTAGGGGAAACTGAGTTAAGAGTTAAAAATTCTGTGTGCCATCTTTGTTACTTCTCTGTAGATCTAACATGACTTCAAAATATCAATTTTATGTTTGAAAACTTATTGTTAAATTACATACACAGGGGCCAGCAGGTGGCATGGTGGTTAAAGTGCTGGGCTCCCAGCACCTTAGATCATTCCTTTCCTTCTTTCTTTCCTCCTTCCATCCTTCCCTCCCTCTTTTCTTTTCTTCCTCTCCCTCTTTCTTTCTTCCTTCTCTCTTTCTTTCAGATGTTTATATGCATGCAAAAGAGAGAGAGAGAGACAGAGAAAAAAGAAGAACCCATTTCCCTAGCTCTTTAGCTCCTCAGGATCTTGGGCACCACATGCCCAGTGTGTTTTTCAGGCCGACATGGGGATCTGAACCCAAGCTCAGCCACAGTTTCTAGCACTGCAATCCAGTATACTATGGACTGTGCCACCTAAACTGAGCCTAAGTAACTCTATTTCAAGCCCCTGGGGAATCTTACCTAGACTCCCCCACCTCTCACCACCACATGTTCCCATCAGGGCAGGTGTGTGAGCAGCAGTGAGGATCCTCGCCAGGTTTCTGGGGCCCTGGAGTTTCCATAGGAAGGGCCTGTGGTGGCTGACTTGGAAAGGGTGAAGGGCTCCCCACCTGCCCTATGGGACAGTTCCCTGGGACAGCTCCTAAGGCTGGGTCAGAAGGCCCAGGCTGCCTACCAGGTCAGGGAGCCAGAGAAGGTTACTCACAGGGTGCTTTCTGGGCACTCCCAAGGCTCCTTGCACAAACCAGCCCCAAACCGAGGCCTTCCCTGCTGATGTTCACTGGAATTCTATGACCAAGGCTTCCCAGCTTTACCTTTAGGCTTGTGAGCTCGAGCCTGTGTTTCCAGCACCCACTCGTGGACACCAGAGAGGTCCACACTTCACCCCTCTACGTTCTTCCACTGTGAAGGAGCTGCTGAGTTCTGCTGGTGCCCATTCTGCCTCTGACTGGCAGAGGTGCCCCCGCCTTCCTCCAGCAGGTCGACAGGTCGTCTAGCTCCAGCCATTGCTCGGTGTTTCCCAGCTGTGGCCAGAAGCAACTCTGAATGCCTTGTTCTGTGTTTGCCCTGCCTCTTTTCTCCATTCAGACAGGCAGCCTACCCCACATTTATAGCTGTGAGGGGAATGACAGGGCAGAGAAAAAGCAGCCTAGTAATCTTAGTGGCTTATTGCCCAGCGTGGTGACACTGGCAGCAAACTGTTCAGACAGCAAATGGAACTGCAGTACTGGAAGCCACATGGCTGACTGGGGGTTCAGATCCCTGGGTCAGCTTGAAGACGTGTAGCATGCATGAGCAGCACACGTGTGCCCAAGATTCTAGTGCACTGGAGGGCTGGGAAAAAAAAGGGTCATGTGTGATGAGACCCCACTCCTCTCCCTGGCTCGCTCGCTCGCTCTCTCTCTCTCTCTCTCTCCCATGCATGCACTTACTCTCCATCATGAATGAAACAAAGAAACAAACAAAAGGAGTGCTCTTAAGACAGCCTATTGCATTGGTGATGGAAAGGTGTTTGGGGGAGTGGGCAGAGCCCTGGAGAGGAGGGACCAAGTGTCTCCCTCGCTCCAATAAAAAGGGGGAAGAAGGAAGTGCAGACAGAGCAGGACTGGCAGGTTCCTGTCAGTGGCAGCTTGGATTCTGCTTTCAAGTACCACCATGTGAGCTGCTGCAAGATACAGGGCCATGGAGGGAAAAGGGACACCTGAGTGTGAAGACTCAGGCTCCGAGCCTCCTCGAGATTCCTGCACCAACTTCCTAGAGGCAGCAGGAGCCTAGTGACACTGCGTGGACCTGTCACCAAGGACCAGACATCCCAGCACCAACCCTGGCATTGCATGGGACTCCTGAACTTGGCTTAAGGAATGGAAGCCCAAGAAAGACCGAGTTTTTCCCAGCTTAAAGAGCAAGAGCTCAGAATTTGAAATAATTTATAGGAAACAACACAAATCTTCTTGCCCTGAGATTTGCATCCACCCTGTAAATTTTACACTTGGATAAAACATGCTGCACACGGAGCAGGAGGTGCCTGCCTTGGGAAGACCTAGCTCAGGCCATGTGCGATCCTCAGTGCTTTATCTCCAGAAGAACTTAGGATCTGGGGTAGGAGGTGAGGAGAACCTGGGTCTCAGGTTACCAGGGTGGGAGGGACCGACCAGGTGCTCAGCAAGAGGGGGAGCACCCTCCCAGCACATACAGTACCTCCATCTTGCAGTGCTGTGAGGCTCTGTCCTGCCTCTGAGGTTGGACACCACAGACTCCCTGGGCATTGGGCATCCCACCACCTCAGTGGGCACTGCACCCAACCATCTCATGATGGGATCGGAGCTGGGTGGACCCACATCTGAGGAAGCTTCCACAGCCTCTCCCCTGTCTCATGACAGCAGCCTCTTCCACGACCTCCAGGCCTCCAGTAGTGCTGTGAGGCTCTGTCCTGCCTCTGAGGTTGGACACCACAGACTCCCTGGGCATTGGGCATCCCACCACCTCAGTGGGCACTGCACCCAACCATCTCATGATGGGATCGGAGCTGGGTGGACCCACATCTGAGGAAGCTTCCACAGCCTCTCCCCTGTCTCATGACAGCAGCCTCTTCATCGACCTCCAGGCCTCCAGTGTCAGACCCTTCCAACCCAGGCTTCCCAATGGCCAAGCTGATGGAGCCACTCTGCTCCCAACTGCCCTCAGGAAAAGGTCCAAAGGCCTTCTTTGCCTGGCCCCCTGGCCCTGCGTGCTTGGTCCCACCCCTTATCCCTCACCAGCTCTTGCTTTCTTCCATGCTCTTTTACACAGCCACATGACATCTCTTTCTGCAGCAAATGGCTCTGGTTCTTTCTTGACAGTGAGACTAGAATATTCCAGGTCGCAACTGGGCACAAGCCCAAGAGCCAGAGAGCAAGGATGACCTGGTCTGAAGGGTGCCTCTGGGGAAAGGGTGAGGTCCATGCCCTCTCCCCCAGTACCCCTCAAAGTGCTCCTCCAAGCGACCCCTTCCCCCATACCAGATGGCATAGAGATGGTCCAGCCGCTTTTGCTGCAGGATATTCTGGGTCTTCAGCATGGCCTCCACCTCCTCCTTCACAGCCGGAGGAGACTGGACATTCTCACTGGTCATGAACTCACTGGGTGGCCAGAGACAGATACCAGGGAGAGGAGAGGAGGGGCAGGGCGGGTTTGAGAGGGGAGGAGATCCATGGTGAGAATACTCAGCGCCCCAGCACCCCTTCCCTTACACCAGCTCCTCCATGCCCAACCCCTGCCTCCCTTCCCAGACTCATAGAAAAGGAAGGAGAGAGAAGGGGAGGGAGGAAGAGAAGGAAGAACAGAAGGAAGGACTGCTAGTAAGGCTCTGGCATGCACAGCATGGGACCAGCAGGCTCAGATCAGGTGGAGGACCTGCCTGCTCTACGACCCTGGGCAAGTCCCTCCCCTGCGCTGAGCCTCCGTTTCCTCTTCTGCAACATGGGGCTAGATAGCACCTTCCTCTCTGGTACTTGTGAGGGCTCAGGATGATGATGCAAGCAAGCCCTTAACACCACGCCCGAGTCATGGGAAATGCCCAGTAGATGTCGGCTATTGCAATCACTGTCGTCGTTTTCCGACATTTCTAATGGCTTCCCAGGCCCAGACAGGCACTTTCCATTCAGTACCATGCTGGATCATCACTGAAGCCCTCTCACAGGTTCATAAGGGTGCCTGTTTTGCATAGGAAGACACAGGCTCGCATGTGCGAGGGCTTGGTCAAGGTTACATGGATAGCCAGGTATCGGTACGATCTTCCTTCATCCCCCACGGGTGCCACTTGGTAGAGGAAGCATGGAGTGGGCCCTCTCTTCTCCCTCCCCTGGGGAAACTCCTAGGAAGGCTCCTAGAAAGTAGGAGTATCTGCCGGAGAGGTGTCCATCCTCCTGATGGACAGTATCCACTGGGTTATGAGTAAAATAGAGTGAAAATTATACAGATGACCTGCCAAATGTTTTCCAACAATTTGTACTGAGCTCAGAGAAGCTTAGGAGATAGTGTTTGTGGAGAAACTAGGGTACAAAACTACATATGCCATGTGGGTTTAAAAAACCTGGGATAAAAGGGGCCAAAACATTAGCTGTGCTCACTGTGGGAAGCGATTCATGTTTCACTTTTAACTTCTTCTCCATATCTTTAGCTATTTCTAACTTTAAAAACAGAAAGAAGAAAGTCTACAAAATACAACAATATGTTTAAGGAATAACAGAAAAGGAGGAACATGACCCCCCTAGCCTGGGCGGCCCCTGGTAGGCTGGGTGAAACTGTGGACGGGGGGCAGCAGCTGACCTGAAACTCTGCAGCAAGGCCTCCTGCTTCAAAGCTTTCCAGGCATCCACCAGGACCTGCCAGCGGTGGCGGCAGTCGAGTTCCTGCTGCATGGTAGCCTCCATCAGGTTGACGAACAGCTGGGCGATGGCCCTCCGGTTACCCAGCAGGGCATGGTTCATGATCTATGATCACAGGTGGGCAGGGCTGTAGACAAGGCAAGGATCTCTTGCGTCAGAAGGAGGCTCAGAGAGGGGTGGTGGGAGTTGAGTGAGGTGGTGGGCACTTGAGGAAACTGCCTGGAGCTGAACAGCCATGGACAAGAACAAAGGTCTTCCTTGAAGGCTTAACGATGGGCCCTGGCCACATTGGCTTCTACCCAATTCTAAAGCCCCATTGGATCACTTGCTAAAGAAAATGAACAGAGTTAAATACTGCAGTGGACTATGACATGCTTACAGTTTTCTTCAAATCTTCCTAAATTAGAGTACTCATGTCACCAAGGACTAGCCACATGTGACTGCTATGAGATCCAGTAACCACATGAGGCCCGCAGAGGGCATCCTGCCGCAGTCTCCCAGTGCTTCTCACAAGAGAACCCTTGGCATGGAAGTGAAGACATCCTTTAGCACCCTTGCTCTTAAATGAGAGTAGTATTATCCATTCCCCCAGACACCCCCAAGTGTCTTCACACACTCCTTAGAGCTCTTAGGCTGCGTGTCCTGGGCAGGGGTGAGAACTTGCTACGCTAAGCGCTAACACTTTTCAGTAGAGCCTGTAGTTGGATGTCAGCTGTACTTCCTAGCTGGGGGAGCAGGGGGGGGGGCATTGGCAAGTATTTCCTCCTCCTCCAGAGCCAAAGCCATAATGCAGGAATAATGTAATATACAGCACAGGGAATTTGGGAAATCAACTGAGATAAATGCACATAGAGATGTAGTAAGTGCTAGTTAGATGGAGCGAAATAAACATAGGAATGGGAACAGTGAACACAACCCAGACACTGAAAACTATGACTCTCCTAAACAGATAAAATGTCTTAAGATTGGGACCAGCAGATGGTGTAGCAGGTATGTCACTAGACTCCTACATGAATGACTACAGTTCAAGTCCCAGACCCAGTGGCTTCAAACTCATGCTGGGTGCGTATGCATGTGTGCCCAAGATCCCAGGAGGAGAAGGAGAATAAAGGAGAAAAGATTGCAGCATGGCCATACTCCCTAATGAGTGATTTCTTTCTTTCTTTTTTTTTTTCAGAGAGGTTTTCGCTGTAGTGTGCGTGCGCTCACCAGAAAGACAGAGAGACAGAGAGACAAAAAGTGAGAAATCACCCCCCAGGGGGGTTGGTCGTGCAGCAATCCCTTCTCCTCCATTCTCCTCTCGGGATCTTGGGCATGCACGCACACGTGCCCAGCGTGAGTTTAAGCCACCGGGTCCAGGACTCGAACCGCAGTCAACTACATGGGAGTCCAGTGACATAGCCATTACGCTAACTGCTGGTCCCCCTAGGAGGTGATTTCTCACTTTCCCTCTCACTGTATCTGTCTTTCCTTT
Organism: Tupaia belangeri chinensis; assembly: GCF_000334495.1. Taxonomy (NCBI): domain Eukaryota; kingdom Metazoa; phylum Chordata; class Mammalia; order Scandentia; family Tupaiidae; genus Tupaia; species Tupaia belangeri. Next base: position 1,403,384 of record NW_006159568.1, read on the forward strand.
CTTTGTCTCCAGTGAGCACCTGCACCTTAAGGCAAAAACCTCTAAAATGTCTTAATATTTAGGATTTTTCGGGTCCAGGGCCTACGTCATGTCAGGAGCGTCCTGACATGTGCTCATTCCCACCTGTGCTTTGTTCAGGATGCCAAGGCACAGACCTGGGCCTGACCCATCTGTGATTCTGGATACTATACTCTTTTCTGCCCGCTGTGCTGCCAGGCCCATTAGTTGGCAAGCTCAACTCCTTATAGAGGACCAGGAAATCCATGCAAGCAAAATGTGCCCCTGAGCAGCCACATGTGGAGAGCAGCCAATGTAAAAACATGTGATTAAAACACATGGCCTGTAGACACGTGCAGAAATGCGCTTACGTAAGCTACTCTAGCAGGGTTGTTGAGAAGCATCTACATACGAAAGCAGTATCTGCCTGCTGTCAATGGTTGTCTTCCTATTGCTATTAATACCCAATATCCTGATACTGCCCAGTATCAGGCTAAAAACAGTCACATGCATTTCTGCATATGTCTACAGGCCACATGTTTTAATCACACATTTTTAAATTGGCTGCTCTCCACAGCCACACAGAAGTCCTTTTGTGCAGCAGAGAGGTCAGGCTTAACAGCTTTCAGGAGGAAATAGTACAGATCAGGATGGTGAGGACCTTCCCTGTCCTGTCCTGTGCCATTCTGAAGGCAGGTTTGCCACTGCACCCAGCTTCCTCCTGCCTCCTCAGCTCCCTGGCTGGAAGCCCTTGGTGGCTCACCTAGACCTAGCTGTAGATGGAATTCTAGGAGCCATGTTTGAGTGGCACCTCATCTGACTTTGGAGACATCATGAGCAAAATCACATGATGAGACATCTCATGAGACATCATAAAAGCTTGGACACGACCTAGAAGGTGCTCAGTAGAATCATCAGTGCTGAAAACAATGGCGCTGTGTTAGGTGTGCCTGGTTCAAGGCGGGGGGTGGGGGGGGGAGTATGAAACATACTTTAAAGATTTCTGTTGAATGCTTACAGCTGCAAAGAGTCTGATTCCCAACCTAAATGGCCCACCTGAGCTACTGGAAAGGTTACAGCTGAGAAGCCCACCATTCCTGAGACACCAGGCCCCGTGGGCTGATACCCACATGGGAAAACCACTCACCATGGCTTCTCTATTGATCAGCCTGTGCACATCGGGCTGCATGAGGTAGGACGTTTTCTCTATAATTTCCACATATTTCTTCAACACACTTTTTAGCTAGAAACAAGAAGGTGCCATAGTGAGTGATTCTCATTTCCTGGCAACCTAAGTGGAAGCAGAGAATGCTTGATAAACATGGCAAGTGACAATCACCAAGGAGCCCAGCAACCAACTCACTTTATCAGCTCTGGAGAATTCCAGCGAGGACAGTGTTTCATCCAGCTCCTTAATCTCCTGCTTCTGGAGCTGGAATATCTCAACCGCCTTATCCCACAGCTCCAACAGGGCCTATGCGGAGATACTGGGTCAGGCTTGGAGGGAGGGACAGAGCAAGGCCTAGGGGATCAGGCCCAGCCAGGAAAGGAACCTACTTGGCTGCTGTAGTCCTCAAGGTCGATGCTGTTTTCCACCTTTACAAAGAGACGGTCAATATCTTCATTAGACTCAGACAACTTTTTCAGAAATAGGCCCCCTGACTCCAAGATGAGAGGTTCCATTTCCTGCAGTAGGCCAAGAGGACAACAGTCATGGCATCACCTCCACCCCTTCTCGCCACTTCGCAGGAGGGAGCCCTCCCTGAAATTTGGAAGTGCCAGGCATATCCTATCTCAAAAACAACCCCTCAGGTTATTACCTGGACCTAGGAGTTAACTCACAACGAGAAGGTAACAGTGGCATACTATACGCAGGGCATTCTGCCCTGAGCTCCCTTCTTTCTCCACTCCTTTGATTCTCATCATAGCCTGGGAAGTAGGTGATGGGGCAGTAGGGCTGGTCCATGATCAGTACTCAACAAACACTGATTAAAGAAGCGACCAGGAATCCTTCCGGCCCAATACCCAGTGAAAAGCCAGAATCCATGTGCATCTGAAGTAGGCCTAGTCCTGCACATTTAACAGGAAAACCTCTGCCTTAAACCTCTCCTTCCTGCCCAATACCCAGTAAAAAGTCAGGTAGGGTGTTCTCTGTCTTCTTTCTTTCTCTCTCTCCCTCTCTGTTTCTCTTGAAATTTTTCTCATATATATATATATCTGTAGGTACTATCTTTTGTCTCTGACCTCTCCTTTCTCTTGCTAATTTCAGAATCCATGTGCATCTGAAGTGGGCTTCGCCCTGCCCCTTTAACCAGAAAGTCCCTGCCCCTTTCATGTGATGTGCTAGCACACCTCGTGGTTCTCAATTTTTTTGGCCTTTTTCTTAAAAATTCCCCCCCCCTTTTTGTTGTTTTGTTTTGTCTTTTTTTTTTTTTTTTTTTAACCTGGCTTTCTCACCTTGCTTCTCACCTTCCACACATTGAATGTCCAGGCAGGTCTAGGTGTACAGTAGAGAAACATCTGAATACTTTTAGACCCACTGAACAGGTACAGAAAGGGAAAAACTCATCTTTATACATCTAAATTGAAATTCCTTTCTGTGGATACCGCATTGCAAAACACAGCAGTAGAGGAGAAATAGGCACAGGAGTACCTCGCAGTAAAGTGAAGCATATGCACTTACATTGGCAGAAATCTCTAACGACTTAGCTAAATGTGAACGTACCACCGAATGACTAAAAATCAGAAAAGAGAGTCTGCAAAGTGAGCAGCTGGGAGAAAAATGGAGCTATAGTGAGCGTGGCTTATCTCCCACACACTTACGAATTCTTAGTTGGAACCTCGCAGCTCAGCCCAGATGCACCTATTCCCTTGAAACTGTGAGGACTTTGTAATATTCAATTCAATTGACAAAAGTGCAGGTTGCTTGATGAGAATCAGGGAAACAGAACTGCAGAAATACTGTAGGTCATCTCCTTCTGCACACCACAAACATTGAGAATTAACTTCAAGAAGGTAGAAAATAACGTACAATACATCAGATGACCAGAAACCACCACAAAGGCACAAGAAATATGGGAAATCAAGAAAATATCTCTCCCCCAAGGGGAAGAACAGCCCTTCCTCATCCATAGACAGTACAGTGGAACTTGTGGAAATGTTAGATAAAGAATTTAGGATATTCATAGTGACAAAGCTAACAGAGATGCGAGAGAAGAGAGACAATGAACTCCAGAAAATGCAGGAGAAAAGAGACAATGAGTTCTAGGAGGTAAGGAAGTTCTTTTAGGATCTGAAAGAGGAAATACACATCATAAAAAAGAATAAAACAGAACTGAAGAACTTAGAAATGAAGGCTATAATACAGTAAATCAAAACCTCCCTTGAAAGTATTAAAAGCAGATTAGATCACACAGAAGGTTGAATCTCAGATGTGGAAGACAGAACCTCTGATGTAGAAATATTCACCAAAAGGACTGAGAATATAATTCCCCAAAATGAGAATAATATATGAGTAATACTAGATACCATTAGATGCCCAAACATCTGGATAATCAGTATCCCAGAAGGTGAGGAAACTAATCAGGCCATTGATAATCTATTTTATGAAATCCTGGAAGTAAACTTTCCAAACCTAGAGAGGCATTCAAAGATCTAGACTCAAGAAATACAAAGGACTCCACACAGAATCAACCCAAGAAGATCTTCTCCAAGGCACATCATAGCCAGATTGACCAAAGCCACAGACAGAGAGAAAATACTAAAATTGGCTAGAGAAAAACATCAAGTTACTTTCAAAGGATGATAGCCTATCAGGCTAACATCAAACCTCTCATCAGAAACAATACAAGCAAGGGAAGAATGGAAAAATATATCCAAAGTGTTAAGCGAAAGACAACTTAAACCAAGAATACTATATCTGGCAAGATTATCCTTCATATGGGAGGGTCAGCAGGTGGTGTGGTGGTTAAGATGTTGGAGATTCTCATATGGCCAGCCATGGTTTGAATCCCAGACCTGGTGGCTTGCTTTCTCACTTTCTCTCTCTCTCTCTCTCTCTCTCTCTCTCTCTTTTTCTCTCTGTTTCTGTCTCTCTCTGGTCAAATTAAAATAAATGAATGAATAAATACAATTAAATAAATAATTATTTTTTAAAAAAAAAAGATTATCCTTCATATGAGAAGAAGAGCCCAAAACATTCTCAGATAAACAAAACCTGAAAGAATTTATCAACACCAAGAAGTTTTGAAGGAAGTACTATACCAGGAAAACTGCAGACAGACAAATAAGAGAACAAAAAATGACCAGGAAAAAGGTCAGTTTAACGGTAGGGACAAGTTCTAAAATACCAATAATAATGTTGAATGTTAACGGAAAAGTCAGACTACAGTAACACTGCAAATTTAACAAAAGAGAGATTGTACAAGACTGAACTGGTGAAATAGAATTCTATGACTTTTGTCTAAAACATTACTGATTGTCTTCTATGCTTTGTCTTCTGGATTTAAAGACTTTTGTTTTCTTTTGAATTATTGATAGGTTTAGCAGTTTTTTGTTAAAAAAATTTGTTTTTAATTGAAACATGAAGTTTTCTCCTTTCCCTTTGCAATTGGAAAATATTTGTGAGCATTCTTATTTTGTGGCAGAATGGTTATTTGCATAAGTTCAATACTACAATAGTATCTGTTGCCTTGCATCAGAAATTGACTTCTTCTGTGCTCGCTTTGGCAGCACATATACTAAAATTGGAACAATACAGAGAAGATTGGCATGGCCCCTGTGCAAGGAGGACATGCAAATTCATGAAGCGTTGCATATTTTTTGCGCGTGGCCAAGTCCAACCACTGATTCCCACTGCTGCCCAATAAACCTGCCAACCCTCAGGTGGCTGTCCAAAAAAAAAAAAGAAGAAAAGAAAAGAAATTGACTTCTTCTGGGGCTTTGAGAAAATAACAGACCAAATTGAAATCAACCTAATTTTTTTTTCACAAATAAGTTAGTTTTATATCTCCCTTTAGTAAAGGGGAATGAACAGAGAAAAAAAATGTTTCAGAAGAAAATTACACTGCACTCGTCACTAGATTCTAGTTTTGTCTATACTTTTAGTTTAAGATCTTTTGTGAATCAATAAAATCTGTGTGTGTGTTGGTGGGGACTTTAGTATGGAAGGGAGGGAGGGGTAAGGGGAAGGAAAAAACTGGTAAAACTGTGCTTAACTGACAAAAACTGAGAAGCTATTTGCTGATGATAATGTATATAGTAATATCTTTGTCTTGAATGATATACATGGTATTTGTGTTGGAAAAAGACATGTATATTGTAAAGACGTGTGATTAAATGTAAATAAAGTAAAAAATAAATAAATAAATAAGTGGTCAAATAAGGAATTTCAAGTTTACTCCAAATGAGGAAGCTGAGGCTCAGGTGGATCAGCTCACCAAGGCCACAGAGCACATGGGTGAAAGTAGAGCTGGTGTCTAGTTGGGATATACTGAGGAACGTGGCTGGGGAAGCCCAGTCTAGGTGCTTCGGGTACAGAGCCAGCTCCAGGAATCCAGGGTGGAGCCATATGAGTCACAGAAGACAGGGGAGGAGTAGTAGAAATCCGGGGCCGAGAGGACCCTTACCGGCTGGTCTCGCTTAGGGAACATTCCTGGCACCATTGTGGCTAGAGATGAGGACTCCGGAGAGCAGGATCTGAGTGCAGGGATGTGCCTTAGAGCCAGCAGCACTGGGCCACTGGTGGGGGTCATGCCATACAGCCCCTATCAGCAGGATGGAGCAGGGAGGCCACAGGCCGGGCTTGGGATCAGACCTTGAGTGCAGTTCCTAGTGGGCCCCTTCTGTGCCAAGTCAGATAATACTCTCTGGGCCTCACTACAAAACGACATCATAGCCGTACATCTTGGTACTGTGGGGCGTTGGTTCCGGAACCCCACAGATACAGCAACTGCAGATGCTACAGACCCTAATATAAAATGCTGTGGTATTTGTATATAACCTGTGCACAACCTCCCCTAGTCTTTACTTTTTAAAAAATTGTGTGTTTGTATGTATTCTTATTAAATTTGACCAGAGAGAGGGAGAGGGAAAGTGAGAAGGTAGCCGTCAGGTCTGGGACTCAAACCATGGTCTGCTATATGGGAGTCCAGCACTCTAACCACCATGCCACCTGCTGGCCTCTATACTTTTTTTCTAATTTATTTATTATCATCATTTTTTTTTTATTTGACCAGAGAGAGAGAGAATGGGAAAGAGGGAAAACAAACTGCCAGGTCTGGGACTCAAACCATAGTTGGCCATGTGGGAGTCCAGTGCCTTAACCACCACACCACCTGCTGGTCTCCTGGTCCCTATACTTTAAATCATCTCTCTATTATTACTTATACTACCTAATATAATGCAAATATTATGTATATTATTGTTATATTTTTAATGTTTAATTGCCATATATCGTTATTTTTTATTATTAAGGTCTTTGAGATGAGGGGGATATTTTTGATAGTGGTTGGCTGAATTCAGGGATGCTGAGTCTACAGATATGGACAGGCTCCCGTACTTGACTCCTACGACTTGCCCCAGAGTTAAGGGGAGCCATGTTTGCAATAAGCACTCAGAAGCCACTTAACACGCTAAGATTCCATCTACATCAGGTCTAGGTGAGCCACTGCTGGGCAGCTGGGGAGGCGTGGGAGCTGGGTGCAATGGCAAGCCTGCCTTCAGAATGGCACAGGAGAGGAAGCAGAAGGTTCTCACCATCCCGATCCGCGCTATCTCCTCCTGAAAGGCGGCCAGTGAGCTCTCATAGTTCCTCCTCTTGTGGTCTTCTTTCCCTTGACGGATGGGGGTGCTGATCTTCTCGGGAACTGCAGAGCAACCACAGAGAGGAGAGCTGCCCTCAGAGCTTTAAGGAGAGGGGAGCTCCCAGAAGAAGACTGGACAGGCAGAGAGCACCAGCCCTGCTGGGACCAGCTCTGAGTGGGAAGGCTGTGGACTAGAAATAGACGCAATAACAGACACACAAAGACACACAAGTATAGAAAAGCGAGGATTGGGTGGGCACAGCTTCTCTGATGGAGAACTTGCAACCAAAACTAGCCTCGGGTTTATTCTTTTAAAGGGCAAAAAATAGGGGAAGGGGAAAGTGGAATGCAAAAGGAATGGGGAAGAAGGAAGTAAAATGCAAAGAGAATAAGGGAGTAGAAATCAGAATGCAAAGCCAGTTGTTTTTAAATATAAATCATCTAAAAATGTAATAATGCCTGGCGCCATATAATTTTTCTAATCTTTTTTTTGGAGGCAATCTAATAAATGCATGTGACTTCCTTTAGCCGAATACTGGGCAGTATCAGGGTATTGAGTATCAACAATAAGGCAAGGATTCACGACAGGCAAATACTACTTTCGTATGTAGATGCTTTTCGATAGCCCTGCTAAAGTAACTTACAAAAGCATGTTTCTGCATGTGTCTACAGGCCACATGTTTTAATCACATGTTTTCAAATTGGCTGCTCTCCACAGCCCAAGCATCCGGGTTCGGGCTCAGAAAGCCAGGCCACCAGCCAGGTCCACAGTGGCAGTGGAGTAGGCAGAACAGGAAAAGAGGACAGTGACCCACAAGTGCGATAGGGGATGAGATCTCGGACAAACCATAATACCCCGAGGAAAAAGCCCAAATTCTATGTGTGGAGTGATATCATTCATTTTTTTTTTCTTTTTACGGAGAGGTTTTTGCTATAGGGTGCGTGCGCTCGCCAGACAGACAGAGAGAGACAGAGAGACAGAAAGTGGGACCTCACCCCTCAGAGGGGATGGCCACGCCACAATCCCTTCTCCTCCACTCTCCTCTCGGGATCTTGGGCACGCACGCACACGCGCCCGGCGTGAGTTTAAGCCACTGGGTCCGGGACTTGAACCACAGTCGACTACGTCGGAGTCCAGCAACATAACCATTACGCTAACTGCTGGTCCCTCATTTTTTTTTTTTAAGTTTTATGGAAGCAAATACATGTAGAAATAATAATACCACGTTTACAGAATTGTCACTTTTGTTCTTTTTTTTAAGAGAGATTTTTTTGCTCTAGGGTGCTTGCTCTCGCTGTAGAGACAGAGAGACAGAAAGTGAGAAATCATCCCCCAGGGAGGACGGTTAAGCCACAATCGCTTTTCCTCCATTCTCCTTCAGGGATTTTGGACATGCATGCACAAGCACCCGGTGTGAATTTTAAGTCCCCAGGTCCTGGACTTGAACCATGGTCAACTACATGGGAGTCCAGCAAGGTAACCATTATGCCATCTGCTGGTCCCCAGTATTGTTCTAATTCGGTTAGTCCTCATGACCAGGTCATGAGGCAGGTTCTATGAGCCTCATTTTACAAGTGAGGAACCCCTGGTATAAGGGTTAAAGGACAAAGTTTCTTAGTGGCTGACAGGGATTGGAACCTGGGCCCCCTCTCCAGGGTCTGCGCTCCTCCAGGCCCTCCTCTACTGGCCCCTGTATCTGTGTGGAAAGCGGGTACCAATGGACTCATGAGAGGACTGGCACTGTTTTAGGAGGAGAAGGGGTGCTACTGTAGAGGGGGAAGTTCTTCTTTTCTGCTTTATCTGCTACCTTTGTCTATGGTGAGCATAAAGAAGAAGGCCTCCACACTGGGATAAAGTCAAGTCAGGACATGCGGTATGAAGCAAGAACTCGTGGACTGAGACAGCGCTGCGGCGTCCCTTAGCCCCTGCTTTCCCACCAGTAAGCGCTGGCTGTGGTCAGCCCCTTGCCCCTTCCCACAGGCCCTGCAGGGGAGCACGCTCAGGGGAGATGCTCAGGTGAGCATGCTTGCCAGGTGGCCAGGCAGAGGAACAGGGGCTTTGGCAGAGGCACTACAGGAGACCACTCCCTACCACCCCCTCACCACACACACACACACACACACACACACACACACACACACACAGAGCCAGGGCTCCCTCTTCCCCAGGGCAGCCTGGTCCCTGCTGAAGGGAGGCTCACCGATGGTGTCTGTGAGGCCTCGCACTTCTCGGGCAGCGATGGTGCTCTCGCTCTCTTGGGATTTTTCCCTCTTGGCTGTTTCCTTTTCCCTGAGGTACAAGAGGAGAATAGTAAGGGCCAGGCCCTTCAGACCCCATCTGAGGCAGCTGAGATACAAGGGGGAGTCCCTGGAGGGAGCATGCTGAATATATGTCTCTGCCTTGGCCTGCCTGACCTGGAGGTTTCTGACTCCCAGCAGCCTGGACTGCTCACAGAAGGGCAAGTCCACTGCTCCATCTGGGTGCAGACTAAGGTCAGTGTTGTCAAGGTCAGCCAGCTCCAGCACATGTTCCACTCTCTGACATCCCAGCTGGGGCCTGTCCAAGCTGCACCCACCTCCCAGGAGGGCGGTATGGCAGCCTGGCTGGTGCTCTGGCTCTCATGAGGGTCCTAAACCGCCTCTCGGTTGGCTGTTTTCATCCAGACCTGAGGTCTCCCAACGTCTCCCTGTGCCTCAGGGACTGTATTCCCGTCTGGCCCTCATCTTGTGAGCTCTTCTGAGTTTTTCGAGACTGAGTTACCCCAGTGTGAGGGGTATGGCCTGGAGAGCAGGACCTACTTGTAGAGAACAGGGTTTTCCGTGGTCCAGTCATTGGGGAGGCTGTGTACCCACTTCTGCTGCCGAAGAGACATCATCTCTCCCACAGGAATCTCCGTCGTCTTCATCAGGGGCATCTTGCCACCCTTTGGGGTGGCAGAATATGCCCTAGCCCCCTTCCTGGAGGCCGCCAGGGAGTGGACCAGCTGCACCTAAACCCACAGAAGACCCAAGATGGGGTGCAGATGGAGCCACAGGCTTCCCGCACCCGGGGGCTGGTATAAGGGTTAAAGGACAAAGTTTCTTAGTGGCTGACAGGGATTGGAACCTGGGCCCCCTCTCCAGGGTCTGCGCTCCTCCAGGCCCTCCTCTACTGGCCCCTGTATCTGTGTGGAAAGCGGGTACCAATGGACTCATGAGAGGACTGGCACTGTTTTAGGAGGAGAAGGGGTGCTACTGTAGAGGGGGAAGTTCTTCTTTTCTGCTTTATCTGCTACCTTTGTCTATGGTGAGCATAAAGAAGAAGGCCTCCACACTGGGATAAAGTCAAGTCAGGACATGCGGTATGAAGCAAGAACTCGTGGACTGAGACAGCGCTGCGGCGTCCCTTAGCCCCTGCTTTCCCACCAGTAAGCGCTGGCTGTGGTCAGCCCCTTGCCCCTTCCCACAGGCCCTGCAGGGGAGCACGCTCAGGGGAGATGCTCAGGTGAGCATGCTTGCCAGGTGGCCAGGCAGAGGAACAGGGGCTTTGGCAGAGGCACTACAGGAGACCACTCCCTACCACCCCCTCACCACACACACACACACACACACACACACACACACACACACACACAGAGCCAGCGCTCCCTCTTCCCCAGGGCAGCCTGGTCCCTGCTGAAGGGAGGCTCACCGATGGTGTCTGTGAGGCCTCGCACTTCTCGGGCAGCGATGGTGCTCTCGCTCTCTTGGGATTTTTCCCTCTTGGCTGTTTCCTTTTCCCTGAGGTACAAGAGGAGAATAGTAAGGGCCAGGCCCTTCAGACCCCATCTGAGGCAGCTGAGATACAAGGGGGAGTCCCTGGAGGGAGCATGCTGAATATATGTCTCTGCCTTGGCCTGCCTGACCTGGAGGTTTCTGACTCCCAGCAGCCTGGACTGCTCACAGAAGGGCAAGTCCACTGCTCCATCTGGGTGCAGACTAAGGTCAGTGTTGTCAAGGTCAGCCAGCTCCAGCACATGTTCCACTCTCTGACATCCCAGCTGGGGCCTGTCCAAGCTGCACCCACCTCCCAGGAGGGCGGTATGGCAGCCTGGCTGGTGCTCTGGCTCTCATGAGGGTCCTAAACCGCCTCTCGGTTGGCTGTTTTCATCCAGACCTGAGGTCTCCCAACGTCTCCCTGTGCCTCAGGGACTGTATTCCCGTCTGGCCCTCATCTTGTGAGCTCTTCTGAGTTTTTCGAGACTGAGTTACCCCAGTGTGAGGGGTATGGCCTGGAGAGCAGGACCTACTTGTAGAGAACAGGGTTTTCCGTGGTCCAGTCATTGGGGAGGCTGTGTACCCACTTCTGCTGCCGAAGAGACATCATCTCTCCCACAGGAATCTCCGTCGTCTTCATCAGGGGCATCTTGCCACCCTTTGGGGTGGCAGAATATGCCCTAGCCCCCTTCCTGGAGGCCGCCAGGGAGTGGACCAGCTGCACCTAAACCCACAGAAGACCCAAGATGGGGTGCAGATGGAGCCACAGGCTTCCAGCACCCGAGGCTAACTGTGTCTGTCTTAGAGGGAACAGTGGGGACCTGCTCCCGGGAGGGCCTTTCAGGGTGGCCTTCAACCCCAGGGCACACCCGTGCAGGAGGGCTCTCCTCCCCCATACAGCCATTCAGCCACTGCTGGGAAGGCATCTTTTACAAAATTTAAATGAAGATCAAGATGTACATCTCAGCCTTTCTTATAATCACAGGGATTTGGGAACACAAAACTATCCAGTAACAGGGATCGCCTGAGAAAACATATATCCAGTCCATGGAATGTTAGGTATTTATTAAAGAGACCTATGAAGAATTTTTTTATGACATGAGGAAAATATATCAATTAAAAGCATAAATTTGAAAGTACAGCCAAAATGACACGGTATGATCTCACAATCCTAAACGCACAGCAGAATGACCAGGAGGATGGATGACAAATGTTAAGAACAGCATGGGTGCTTTCGGGGAGCAGGATCATGTGAGTAATTTAATTTTTCCTTTGGTTTCTTTATACTTTTATAATTTTCAAAGGTTCCACAGAGAGCATTATTTAGGGCTCAAATTAGGAATGAAAATTCCTCACCAATAAACCAATAATCAGTATGGAACTTCAAAGGAGGGTTGCTCTCTCTCTCTCTTTTTCTTCCTTTCTTTTTTTTTTTTTTCTATATTCTGTGTTGGCCAGAAAGACAGAGAGAGACAGAGAGAGAAAGCGAGAAATCCCCCCCCCGGGGGGGGGGGAATGGCCACGCCGCAATCTCTTCTCCTCCATTCTTCTCTCGGGATCTTAGACACACATGCACACAAGCCCGGTGTGAGTTTAAGCCACAGGACTCGAACTGCGGTCTACTACATGGGAGTCCAGTAACATAGCCATTACGACAGCTGCTGCTCTCTCTTTCCTTTCTTTCTTTCTTCCTTTCTTTCTTTCTTCCTTCCTTTTTTTCTTTTTTTAATTAGAGAGATTTTTGCTATAGGGTATACGTGCTCACCAGTGAGACAGAGAAAAGAAAGTGAGAAATCACCCCCATAGAGGATGGCCATGCTGCAGTCCCTTCTCCTCCATTCTCCTCCGAGGATCTTGGGAACATAATCACATGAACTCTGTGAGTTTCAAGCTGCTGGGTCCAGTAGTCAGCCATGTGGGAGGCCAGAGACGTAACCATCTGCTAGTTCCTCTCTTTCTTTAGTAATTACCAGAAAGTAGGTGTTCTAGCCAGAGAGAGCTGGCCATCTCCAATTCCCCAGAAGAGCACGGTCATGCCACATTCTTTCTCCTGCATTCTGCTAGGACTTGGGCCACACAGGCATGCATGCCGGCTTGTTTTTCAAGCTGCCAGTTGGGGTTTGTGCTGTATAGGCCATGTGGAATCTGGCTCCCTTAACCACTAGGCTAGTGAGTGTCCCTGTGCACTTCTTTCGAGATCTCATTTTGTCTGCAGTGCTTTAGGGAGAATGAGGCAATTTCATTGGACTACATGGTCCAGAGGCTTTCAGGCTGACTGGGAGGTCCTAGATCAATAAGCAGGCAGTCACCGATACTGGGGGAAAGGGGAAGTCCCATGGACATGGGAAAGTGTCTGTCAGAGACTGTTAAGGAGAAAAGGCTTGTTTTAAAACACTAGCCCAGAAGGAAACTCAGTTTTAAAACAGAAAATCAGAACTGCTTTTATGTAGGGTAAGAAGACCCAGGCCATGGAATGGGGTTAATCCAGGCTATTTCTGAGTTGTTTAAATTTTTACATTTATTTTCTAACTTTCAAGAATAGATCTTTCCATTTCATATTAGTATATTTTAAGAAGCAAAAATGATCTATAAAATTAAAGTCATTTCAAAGCCTGCACAGGCTCAGGGGCTGGTAATACTGGCACAGAGGAAATGCATTCCCCAAGGCAAGCTAGATCCACAAGGAAAATCCACGTGGTTCCCCTGACGACCTGTACACACAGGGCAGCCCGGGATCCTGGCCAGGAGGGCTTGGAGGGGGAGTGGCAGCACAGGGCCCTATGGAGGGTGTGCTTCTTTCTCTCTCATAAAAATATTTAAATAAATAAAAACTCTTGGTGTGTGTGTGTGTGTGTCTTTCTCTCATTTTAAAAAAAAAAAAAAAAACCTCAAAAGTTCTAAGTAACTTCAAAGCCCTGACTTCATTGTATTGCCGGGCAGGAAAGCCTTCGGAGGGAGGCAAGTCTGGGGGAGGTAGAGAGAAGAGGGGCGGATAAAAGGCGGACAGAGGGAGGGCCCTACCTGAGCCTGGAAGATCTGTTGGTAGACTTTGCCGGTCTGGACCTGGCTCACCTTCCCGGTGGACGACATCTTGGCGGAGGGCTGGACGGCACTGCGGGGAAGCCGTGGTCCAGGAAAAGCTTCTGGAGTTTGGTCTCAATTCCGACCGCAAGGTTGCGAAACCCACGCAGACCCCGAGAACAGGTCCTGGGACGTCCGCCGCAGCAAGTGGCACCCACCCAAGAGACCCCCCGGGGACCGGACTTCCTGCTCTGGGGTAATGGGCTCCCCACGTCAGCTCACAATTTTTATTTTAAGCAAAACGAAGGAGGAGGCAAGAAACAAGGAAACGAACCTCAAACGAGCCCTGAACTCACAGAGGAGGTTGACTGTCCTGACTGTCCACAGCACGAAGGGCGCAAATCCGAAGAGGAATTTGGGGTGGCAAATAATACACGATGATTGTTCGTCCTCTACTGAACTCCTCTGGAAAACATCAACGCCCCCGAGGTTTCAGATTGGAATCCCTGCATCCTGAATTCGGGTCCAGGACACTCCAGGGGACACAGGGAGGACGAAGTGGAGGGATGGAGCAGCTTGATTCTGGCCACGCTAATCAGGCACCTACTGGCTCCTCCCGTCCCCCATTCTAGCCCCTGAAGCAGCCCGGCCAGCCCCTGGACGTCCCCCTGAGCCCAGCGGATTGGAGGGAGGCAGCTCCTGCACTTGCCGAAAACACTGGAGTCAGCCTGGGCAGGACACCAGCAACTGCGCCTGGACACCCCTGGTCTCCAGGGCAACACGGAGGGGAGGGGGGCGCGCTGGCCCCGCCCACTCCTCCCTTACTGGGGAGGAGGAGTTGCCCTTAACATCCGGAGCCCTGCTTGGAGTAGAAACTCTCCCTAGCCTGCTTCCTTCAATGCCCCTTTCTCTTCTGTACAGGGAGTTCCTCAGGGCGGTCAGGGGCACCCAGAGCAGCACAGTAAACTTTCCGAAAACTAGTAAGAGCTAGGACAAGCGGCATCACCTAGAAAACCCATCCCATCTCCTTGCCTTTGTTACCAAGGTCTGCTGGAGGTGGCACAGGGTAGTTAGCGCTTGCCTGCAAGAAGCTGAAGGATTCTGAAAGAGACCATCTCTTTCTTAGTTTAATGAGGCTGATGAACTCAGAATTCAAGACACAAGGTTTGCTTGGCCAGAGCTGGAAATGCTTGTGGCTGGCACCAAAAGTGGCCTAGGCTTTCCTCTACCTGTGGGATATATCCCTCCAAGGCACAGCAAACAAAATGAGATCTTAAAAGAGATGCACAGGGCCAGTCTATATCCCAATGGTTAAGGGAGTTGGATCCCACATGGTCCAAGCAGTGAGAATTCCACTCTGGCAGCTTGAAAACCATGGGCATGTGTGAACCCAAATCCCAAAAGAATGGGGGAGAAGGGATTCTCTGAGATCTCTATTGAGAGACCTCATAAATGCTCAGCTTTGGGGGCCAGCAGGTGGTGTGGTAGTTAGGGGTGCTGGATTCCCACATGGTCAACTGTGGTTTGAGTCTTGGACCTAGCAGCTTTCTCACTTTCTCTTTCTCTGTCTCTGTTTGGTCAAATTAAAAAATAATAACAAATGGAAATAAATAAATCTTTAAAAATAACCAATGGAATTAATTACATAACTAAATATTAAAAAAATAAATAAATGCTCAGCTTCCTAGCACCAGTAATAGTTCTATGCAAACCAGCATCAGAAATAAGAGATAGTGGATAGAAAGTCCTTTTATTGTCATTCTTTGGACCTAGGTTTTATCAACAACATGACATGTTATAATGAAGACTAGATTTGTTTTAGCTGGAAAAAGAAAAAGTATAGGTCTCTGAAGGCAGGGGTGAAGAGCACAATAAAAACTAAGAAATGCCCAGGAATTAATTGTAGTCTCTGATAGCTCTTTTCTGTCTAAGGAGGCCTACTGGCTTGGGCCTTGCACATCAGAAGCATGGTTTTCCCCAGCCAGATGCTTTCTGGGTTCTAGTTCCTGGCTCACCTATAACTTTTGTCTGCCTGCTTTCCTTCCTTTTTTCTTCTTTCCTATTTAATTTTATAAATATATAGTATGGATATATCATAGATTTTGTTTTATTCTGATTAAACAACACACTTATTGCAGTAAGTTAAAAAATAGAGTAAAACTCAACGGGGAAAAAAAATACTCATAATCCCATTACTGAGAATTTAGTTCCCTTTACTCTCTACTCTCTGGGTCTTGGTGTGTAAGTTTGGGACAAACACAGAATTTGTATTTGAGAAGATCTAACCCCTTTGATAACATGATAGAGGTACCCTAATGAATCCATTTTATAGGTGAGGAAATTGAAGCTCAGAGTTAGTATCTTGGTCAAGCTCTGAGATAGGAAGAAAGATTCAGGACCATGTAATTCCAGAGTCTTAAACCAACCACTGTGCCATCTGGCCTTGTGACAAACCAGGAAAAAAGTACTTCATACAACTGATGGGATTTTTGTGTTGAGGATAGCATGCATACCTGAAATATAGAAATTATACGTGCATAGCTCAATGAATTCTCTGAAGGGAACACACTCAATAACCAGTACCCACAAGAAATAGACCACTGCCAACTCTCCAAAATCCCCCTACGTACTCAACACAAATCATTTATCTCTCTTCCTTAAGAATAAATACTCTAACTTCTGAATTAATTCTGCTTTTCAATTTTATTTAAACAGGGCCAGCAGGTAGCATGGTGGTTGGGGCACTGGACTTCCACATGGCTGACAGCAATTCAAGTCCTGGACCTGGCAGCTTGCTTTCTTGCTTTCCATTTCTATGTCTGTCTCTCTCTGGTCAAGTGAAAAACAAAACAAAACAAAACCAAAAATTGAATTCAACAAATAAGTAATTCTTTAAAATTTTTTTATTTAAATGGAATCATACAAAATGAACTCTTTTATGTTGGGCTTCTTAGATTATGTTTGTAAGTTTCACACATATTTTTTAATGTGGCTTTAGTTTATTTCTGTATATTATCCCATTATTAAAAAAAGATATAACCCATTTAATTCATCTTTCCTATTATTGATGCACATTTGGGGTTTTTCAGTTGGGGGATATACCAATAATGCTGTTCTGAGTATTCTTTTGCATGGAACATAAGTAGGTATTTCTATTGGGTGTATATTGGGTCATTGGAAAAGTCAGGACACATTTTTTGCCTTAGGACATGTACTGGAGAGAGTGAGAGGCAAAGTGAGAAATCACCCCCAGGGAGGATGACCATGCCATAATCCCTTCTCCCTTCTCCTCCTGGAATCTTGGACATACACACACACACACACACACACACACACACACACACACACACACGTTTAGCGTGAGTTTCAAGACAGTGTGTCGAGGACTTGAACTGTGGTCAGCCATGTGGGAGTCCAGTGATGAAACTGCTATGCCATCTGCTGGCCCCACAATACTACCGAATAACTCCTGAGAGTGGCTATAACAACAGTATGAGAGTTCCAGTTGCACTACATTCTTACCAGCATTCAACATTGCCACTGGTTTTAATTTGAGCCTTTATGTGGTTGTATTACATTGTAGTTTTAATTTATATTTTCTTGATGAGTAGTAATGTAGAACACCTTGTGATGTATTTCTTGATCATTTGGAAATATTTTTTGGTAAAATACATAGTCAAACCCTTGGCCCAATTTTTCTGGTGGATTGTCTGTCCTTTTTCTTATTAATTTATGGAAGTTAGTTACATACCTTAAATATGAAGTTTTTCATATACGTATATTGCAAATATTTATTACCATCCTGTTCTTGCCTCTTTACTCTCTCGAAGGTGTGTTTTGGTGAAGTGAAGTTCTTAATTTTAAAAAAGCCCAGTTTGTCAATTTTCATCATATGGTTACCATAATGCCCCCCTTACCCACAGGGGACCTTATTCACAGGGGATATGCTCAAAGACCCCCAATGGATGCCTGAAACTGCAGAAGTATCGAATCCTATATAGACTATGCATTTTCAATTTGATAGCTGGTACGTTTCTAATGGGTGGGTAGTATATATAGTGTAGATACACTGGATAAAGAGGTGATTCATGTCCCAAGCAGGACAAGGTGGTATGACACAAGATTTCATCACACTACTCAGAATAGTGGAGAATTTAAAAGGTACAAATTGTTTATTTCTGGAACTTTACATTTAATATTTTGAGACCACAGTTGACTGTGAACAACTGAAACCATGGAAAGAAAAATAATGGGTGTGGTATAAAAGCTAATGGAGTTGACTTTTTATTTACCATTCATATTATTTATTTATTTATTGTTAGAGAGCTTTTTGCTATAGGTTATGTGCACTCCCCAGAGAGACAGAGAGACAAAAAGAAAGAAATCACCCCCGGGGGAATGGCCACACTGTAATCCCTTCTCCTCCATTCTCTTCCTGGGATCTTGGGCATGCACACACACACACACACACACACACACCTGATTTGAGTTTCAAGCCACCAGATCTGGTACTTGAACCGTGGTTTGCTATATGGAAGACCAGTGATGTAACTGCTGCACCATCTGCTGACCCCTACCCTCTGTCAAATTTTAAATAGATAAATAAAAGATACACTAACATTTTTTGTATATAGGTCTACTAGTGACAAGCTCCCTTGACTTTTGTTTATCTGAGGATACCTCAATTTCTTCTTCTCTTGGAGGATAAGACTTTTCAGATATAAATTTTTTTATGAATAGTTTTTCCTTTCAGCAGTTTAACATATCATCAGATTATTCTGTCCTCTGTGGTTTCTGATAAAATATCCACTGTTAATCTTATTGAGGATACTTTTTTTCATGATGTGTGTCTTTACTTTGCAGCTTTCCAGATTTTCTCTCCATCTTTGATTTTAAACAACTTGACTGTAACGTGTTTTAGTATGGATCTCATTGAGTTTATCTTGCTTGGAGTTCATCATGTTTCTTGGATATGTAGATACATGTCTTTCATCCAATTTAGGAAACTTCCATTATTCCTATAGATACTTTTCTTCCTATTTTTTCTCTCTCTTTCCTTACTAGGACTCTATGGTGTATATATTGGTTCCTCTGAGAGTGTCCAATAAGAACCTTATAGTCACTGTAATCTGGAAGGCTATCCAGTATCTTGATATATACTCTTAATATCTTGTCTCAACCTGAAAGAGGGTGGCATGGGAGGATAGTGCAATATAACAGATATTCCTGAAGCTCTATTACCTAAGATTGTCAGCAAGTTCTTTAAAATATGTTTCTCGGGGGCGGGCAGGTGGCATGGTGGTTGAGGTATAGAACTTCCCACATGGCTAACTGAGGTTTGAGTACTGGACCTGATGGCTTGCTTTCTCTCTCTCTCTCTTTGTCTTTCTCTGGTGAACTAATGTGGAAATAATAATAATGATAATGATAAAATAGGGACAAGCAGATGGTGTAACGGTTATGTCGCTGGACTCGGTAGGAGTCCCACATAGTCAATCATGGTTCGAGTCCCAGACCCAGCAGCTTAAACACTCACACTGGGTGTATGTGCATATGTGCCCAAAATCCTGAGAGGAGAATGGAGGAGAAGGGATGGTGGCATGGTCATCCCCTCTGGGAGATGATTTCTCACTTTCTGTCTCTGTCTCTCTCTGTGTCCCTGGAGAGTGCATGCACCCTATAACAAAAACCTCTCCAAATAATAAATAATAATAATAAATAATTCTTTTACAAAAATATTATTTGTTTCTTAATACAGTCTATATCTACCTCATTTAGTTTCCTGAGGAAGCAATAAGCAAAAATGAGGGCTCTGTGTGTGTGTGTGTGTGTGTGTGTGTGTGTGCGTGTGTGTTGAGCATCCTCATCTGGAATGATCTCAAACTCCAAACAGAAATTCAGAGCTGGAAGGTATGCCTTGCCTCTGGTGTAACATGTCTAATAAATGCCTTCTGTCACTCCTGCAGAGTCCAGCTCATATGTAATTTTTGGGGCCTGACAGCTCGTACAACTTTGCTCTTTACATAAGCAGATTTAGTAGTTTCCTTTTCTAAGTTCCCACAGAACTTTGTATGAGTTTGTGTTACTATACTCAGTGGCTTAAATCACAGTTATTGACTCCCTTGACTTTTGGCATATGAACTTTTCCTAGTTCACTGTGGACTTCCCTTTAGGTATCCATTCATTATTTATTTAAACTATGATGTCAAGACTAATTTTGGTTAGTGAATTATTTGCTGAAATATTTATTCATCTTGGCTTCCTCCTTTAATTTATTCCTAGATTCTACTAGATTACAGGTTGTAGTTGGTGGTAGTGTGCTAAACCTGAGAAAGCCCCTTTCTTCATGGAGATAACTTCATGAGAAAGTGAGTAAATAATATCAGATGTCACAAGGTATTACATGACAAATAATAATAACTTATATTTATTGAGAAGCTAAGATACATCAGGCACTAGCTTATGAGTGTTTATGTGTGCTAACTCAATTTTCTCCTTGAAACAATTTTGGGTGTTAGGAGGTATTAGCCTCTTTTATAAATAAGGAAAGTGAACAGAGAGAGGTGAAATAATGTGACCAACGTCACACAGCTATAAAGTGGTGGTATGGGGATTCTGATGCTGAACCCTGGCTTTCTAAGTTTCTAAAAACGGAATGACAAAGTTTAGTTGTGAAGATTAAGTTAAAAGAGCCAGCCCTGGCAAACACACCTAGCAACAGTACTGGGTTTACAATAATGACAACTGAATGACAATCATTCAGATATTCATGAGGCGGACGGGGATTCCCTCTGCCCTGCCAGTGGGGTTCTCATGGCACTTGCACAGGTTTCATTAGGGACTTGAAATGATCAGACTTTGTATAGGCTCTGGGCCATCAAAGACCTTATACTTGAGAATGAAAATTTTGTCTAAGTACTGAACTCTAAGGATAACTGTTCAAGCCTCTCTGAGTCTGGCATTTAGATCTTGTTGGCATGGCCCTAACCAGCCCCCAACACCCTGTACTTCCACATGAAAGATAGCTTGCCCTTCTCAAACACACTGGGGCCCACCTGCTCATACAACTTTGCTCTTGTAGCATCTTACATAGTAGGCCTGTCTATTCTGTCTCTGCCTCCTTGGACAGGTGGCTTTCCCAGGTGATTAGTCCAGCCTTGTCAGTGATGACCTATGAATTTCTTTGTGACCAAGGCCAAAGTCATCTCTGATCTAGTTCTCATCCCAGGGGCCATATTGTATGCATGCTCACCTATCAGATTGGGGGCCAGAATCTTGTATTTTCTTCTTTACCACCCACCATAAAGCCTGGGAAAAAGGAAGCAATTGAAGACTCTGTCAGAATGAAGGTCACATTCTGTTCCAGAGAAAAATAGGATCTGATGGCTAAACTCTTCTGATGTAGACAGTTTACCACCTTTGTCAGTGACACAAAGTTCTCTGCCTTGTAGGGAAGCTGAGTGCTTCCTGACAAGAAGTTCCCTAAGGCTGTCTACCTACAGTGGAGAATGGACATCATTAATGGGCAAAGTTTGTTCAATAGACCTTTCTTTAACTTTTTTCTTTTTTTGCCAAGGCCATGAAACAGTTCTGTGACTTCATCCCTCAACTCAGGTGGTCATCCCACAAGAGGCCAATGCTGTCTGCCATCTGCACAGACAATACTTGTGCCATTCTAACTCATTGCAGGATAGCTACTGGTTAGACAGAGCCTTCTCTCAAGGGCAGACAGCCTGATCTGGCCGCAGAGCAGATGCTGGGCTAGTGTCAACATTCCGAGCATGTCAGCAGAATGTGGGTCAACTCCGGGGAGCCATGCCCAGGTTTTGATTTTCTGAGCATAATGAGCCTAGGGTTCTTGATGAGAGTCAGCAACAGGAACCACCTAGTCCTGGACCTGGCTGAGACGCGGGGACCTAGAAGAGAACCAGATTAGATAGTCTAGGGAGGAGTTGTAGGGAGCTTGCTTCTTTCTCAAAGGAGTTTGGAAGAGCTGCCTAGACTGTATGAAGTATGTAGCAGGACAATCTGGACTGGGACTCCTGAAGACGGGAGGGAGGTTGGAGAGATGTGAGTTGTCTTACAGACCTGGGTATCCTCAGTGATGGGAACAGCAATAAATACTGTCTGAGCCCTGGAGAGGCAGGAAAGCCTCAGAGAGCTGCAGGAAGCAACAAGGCAGGATAATTAAATCTGAGGGCAACTGGCAGGAAGCCTGGGATATGAGTTCAAGTCTCCAACAAATGGAATATGAAGGCTTTCACTAGTAGAACTAGGAGTCCACTTCCACGAACAAGGGAGGAGCCTCAGGCCTGAGGGGTCCCACAGTCAGGCTGAGTGTGAGCTAATTCCCCTCCTGTACTCCCTGGTTGAAGGACATCCAGAGCATGTATTGCAGGGAAATAGAGG
>NW_006159568.1:1425590-1443514 GCF_000334495.1 Tupaia belangeri chinensis
GGCAGGAAAGAAAACCTAGCCCTCTTGGGGATCTCAAGGAGCCTCAGGGCCTTGGTTTTCTGCTATCTGAACTCAATGTAGTTCAAAAGGGAGACTTTACCTGTTGATTGATTCAGACACCAGTATTTGATGACTTGCTGCAGCTTCCTCTCCCTGTGGCCTGTGATCAGGATGTGACAAAAGCTGACCAGCACAGGGTTGGTGTGATAATGATCCACATAGAGCATGCCAATCCACGCACTGAAGCCTGAAATCCAGAGGCAGGTTGAGGCCAGCAATACCTCCTGGCATGGCTCAGAGGGTGCTTTTTATGATGCAAATGCACTGTCAGTTTGTTCTCCAATGGTGTCTATGTCTTCGTTGAGATTCTAGAAAATTATCTGGAAGGGAGCCAACCTGTGGTGTGGTGATTAAGGTGGCTGGATCTCATGTGGTCGACTGCTTAGTTCAAGTCCTGGACCCAGTGGCTTGAAAAACATTTCAGGTACATGTGTATGCATGCCCAGAATCCCAAAAGAAGGCGAGATAGAGGAGAGGGGATTGCAGAATGACTATCCCCTATGGGGATGCTTTCTCACTTTGCCTTTCTGTCTCTGGCAAGTGCACATGTCTTCTAGCAAAATTCAAAGGAAAAAGAAAAAAAGAAAAAAGAAAAGTTTCTGGAAGGATTCCTGAGTTCATATTCTAATTTGTCCATTCTATGGGAAACCTGAGACTCAAGGAGGGTGGAAGCAGCCATGTCCACCATTGAGAAAGAAGAATTCACTGAATGAATGATAGAGAGCTAGAAACAGGACTACTTCACTTCCTCAGAAATGACTTTGACTTTGGAGTATTTCAACTGAACAGAACATTTTCTTAAAAATAAGTTTTCAGGGCCAGCAGGTGGCATGGTGGTTAAGGGTGATGGACTCCCACATGGCCGACCACGGTTTGAGTCCTGGACCTGGTGACTTGCTTTCTTACTCTCTCCCTCCCTCTCTTTCATTCTATCTTCTCTGACCAAATTGAAAATAAATTAAGTTGGGACCAGCAGTTAGCGTAATGGCTATGTCGCTGGACTCCCACGTAGTTGACTGTGGTTTGAATCCCGGACCCGGTGGCTTAAACTCACGCCAAGCGCGTGTGCGTGCGTGCCCAAGATCCTGAGAGGAGAATGGAGGAGAAGGGATTGCAGCATGGCCATCCCCCCTGGGGGGGTGATTTCTCGCTTTCTGTCTCTCTGTCTTTCTCTGTCTGTCTGGCAAGCGCACGCGCCCTATAGCAAAAACCTCTCCAAAAAAAAAAAAAAAAAAAAGAAAGAAAGAAAAGAAAAGAAATAAAGTTAAATAAAATAATTCTTTAAAAAAAAAATAAGTTTTCAAATAACAACACTAATTCTAAGATGTGTTCTTTCTCAAAAATTTCAGATCTCCGTATTCATAAATTGACTTCTAACTGGATAGAATTCAACTACCTCTGATGGCCACTTTTTTGTAACTCAAAAACTTGTGAAACAGGCAGGGGTTCCTAACTGTGAACCCCTACCTGACCATTGGGCTGTGTGCGTTTACTGCTATAACTCTTTATAACCTCTGTTGGGAAATAAGCTCTGAGCATAAATGAAGGGTGTGAATTCTGGGCATCTGGCATTTGTCTTCCTTGGCAGCTGCCCCAGGGTGCAAGACCAACCCTTACCCTGGGATGTGGCCAGATGGGGCTGGTCACTTACCCATGTCTGCTCTCTCGTAGCCGCTCTGCATGATGGTCCTGTCGATGCGTGCAATCAGCCAGGTGCCCAGGATGCAGCTGATGAGCAGCCTGGAGAGGCAGGCCCCCAGGCCCAACAGCACATTGTAGAAGAACAGGAAGTAGTTGAAGTTGTGGAAGACTCTCCTGCAGACAGAAGCCGCCCAAGGCAGCATCCTTCAGTAGGTCAAGGCGCTCAGGTGGGTGAACTCTGGAGTCTCCCAGACCCAGGGCCAAATCTTCTAACTCCCGTCTCAGAGCTCTGTGTCCCCACCTCACAGCACTAGGGTCAGGTACAGTATGGGGGATGCTGAGCACAGTCAGGGCGAATGTCAGTGGGGCCTGTAATATTCTGTGCCATCCTTGGAGGTGGGAGTTTTCTGCACAACAAATCTCAGGGCTACAGCTGGTTCAGTGGTTAGAGCAGAGGGTGGGGCTTCCCCTGTCTGTTGTAACAAGGACCTACCCCCTCCGGATCTGTTCCCAAGTCCTCCAGAGGAACTTCCCAAGTGACTACTAGTTTCCTGTTGCCTCTCAGGAAAGTCCAGACTTGGCATTTTGGGGTCCCCCCTCTGGGAGAGGCTTTCTGGTCTTATTTCTTGGTGTCCCCTCTCTGCCCTTCCCTAAGGCCACCTCATAGCAACTGTTTTTTGGGTTTTTTTTAATGTTTACAATAGACATTTATTTAAAGTAATACACTTGCAGACCAAATTCTTTTTAAATGAAATGTTTCAGGTTCAAGCCCAACTTCATAAAAATACTTTAAGGACAACCATATCCACGATTGCAACCTAGTCGCATCTTTGTCCACTCTCCTCTCTCTTTCCTTTCCCGAATAGCCCCTTTCAGATATGGTTCAAGGTAGAAATGATCCTCCTGGATTTTGTCCATTGCTTTTTAGACAAGAGCTGCTGCCTCATGGTCAGGACCGGCGCTCTCTGAATGTGAAACATCCTGTCATTATAAACGTGCTCAGGGGAACCAGCAGTTAGCGTAATGGCTATGTCGCTGGACTCCCACGCAGTCGACCAAGGTTCGCGTCCCGGACCCAGTGGCTTAAAACTCACGCCAGGCGCATGTGCATGCGTGCCCAAGATCCCGAGAGGAGAATGGAGAAGGGACTGCGGCATGACCATACTCCCTGGGGGGTGATTTCTCGCTTTCTGTCTCTCTGTCTCTCTCTGTCTGTCTGGCGAGCACATGCACCCTATAGCGAAAACCTACCCCCCCAAAAAAAGGTGCTCAGGAAGTCTTCGTGTGGCTTCCTTCACATCTTCATTCTCATATATCGTATCACCTCGCATTAACCCCAGTTTATTGAATCCTGCAGCATTGTAATGCTATTTTTTAATACCATCCAGCCACCAACCTGATGCTGAAATGGCCGGCCTGCTCGCCATTTTGACCCCCATAGCAACTATTTTGGATTCTTACTCTTCTCCTGACACACCCAGCCTTTCTGTGGCTTCCTGTCTTCATCCTTGCTGTGCTGGCTGCGGGGTATGCCCTCTCCTGCTCTCCCCCTGCCGATATCCACCACTGTGCTACTGACCTCGGCTTCAAGGCCATCTGCCGTGCAACTAAGCAAGCGTGCCGGTCCTCCTCCTCGATGCTCAATGACGCTCTCCTCCTCTCTGCCTCTCCTCTTCCCTTGCCTATCCTCCCTGCCTCTCCTCCTCCACATCTGCCTCTCCTTCCTGCCTCTCCTCCTCCACCTCTGCCTCTCCTTCCTTCCTCTTTTCCTCCCCTGCCTCTCTTCCCTGCCTCTCCTCCTCCGTGCTTCTCCCTCATTGCCCCGTTTCACCCATACTCCTTTTGCACTCTCTGGAGTCTCTGTCCTTGCCATCTGTGAGTCTGTCGGTAGGCTCTGAGCTTCTCACCAGCAGGTGGTATCTGGGTTCTCTCTTTACCATCAGTGCCGTGTTGTTTCCTCAGTGAGGAATGTCTCTGAATGAATTAACTAGGAAAGGTGCCATGTGCCGGGCACTATTGTCTAAGTTCACTTGTGGCATATTTCATTCTCACCTCTTGGAGGTTTGCACAATCATATGTAAATAGGAAGCAGGTTCATAGACGTTCAGTGAGTCCACACGAGATCACGTGGCTCATAGAGGGTGGAGCCAGAGTTTGGACCCAGGCAGTCTGGCTCCAGGATGTGCCTCTGACGGCTCATCCACACCCTCTCAGAGAGTGTAGACCCCACCTAGGACCTGTTAAGGGTGAAAGGGAAGGACCAAGAGACAGAGCGGAAGATGAAACCCTATGACTCCCTCATTCCCTCCTCCATGTCACCTGTTGTTGAGGGCCAAGGGCTTCTGCTTATCCGCTGGGCCCAGCTTTGGCTGCAGGAAGAAGCTGGCAGCAATCCACACCTGCAGGATCATGATACCCAGGACGATGGAGATGGTGAGGCTGAAACACAGGGCGGACCACCCAGAGGTGGCCTGTTACACTCTCCCATTTTTCATGCCCGTGAGAGAGAGGAGAGGGCCAGCAGTAGCTAGAGCCTTGAGTCTTGCTGCCCTAGAGCGTCGGCATACCCATTGTACAGATGAGGAAACCGAGGCTCACGGAGGGGAGGGGCTGTCCCCAAGGCCACGCAGTCAGGTTTTCTGGCTCCAAATCACAACCTCTCATATACCCAGGTTTCATCGCTGTCCCCTCTTACCAGGGCTTGCAGTTGGGAGTCTGGTTTAACAAGTTCAGAATTAAAGAAAAGAATGAACTTTTGAGAAGTGCCCAAGAATGTCAGAAGAGAGTGGACAGGTCAGACTCTGTCCCAGACTCATAGGTGACTCTAAGCAAGTGTAGAACCAAGGCGCTCAGAGCAGGGAGGTCCCCAGAAAGCACCACATGCTGTGGTGACATCCTTTGTGGCAGTATGGGCTAGAGGCTAAAAGGAGGCTTTGGTTTCAGGTTGCCAGTTCCCAGTCCTGAGTTGCCCCGCTCCTTGGACAAATACTTAGTCTCTCTGTGCCTCTGTTTCCTGCTCTGTGAAATGAAAGCTAACATAAGCCCCAGACTCACGGGGTTGTTAAGAGGAAAGACACATAGTAAATGCTCGGCGGCACTGCCATTCACTTTTTCTTCCAGATGTGTACACTGAGGCCCAGGGAAGGGAAGTTACCTGCCCCAAGCCACACAGCAAAAGCTTAACCAGATCCACAAGCTTAACCAGGATCCTCTGCCACCCAGCCACCTTCCATCCTACCACCCTGTCTTTCACCTTACCTTTCTAAAAACCGCAACTCCCCAAACTGGAAAACTGACATCCCTCTTTCTCCTCACACACACACACGCACGTGTGCGTGCACACACATACACACACACACTTGTGAGGGTCCTGTGTCATGGTGGGAGAGAAAGCCTTTTGTAGACCAAAGTTCCTCTCCCTGTGAATTGCTGTGAGGGCCCATCCTAGGTCAGAGCCAAGACCATGAGTCTGGGTTTAGTGGGGGCCAACAGGGAAGGGGTGTTTTGGGGAGCAGCTGGGCACACTCTGGCTCCCGGACATGGCAGTGGCAGGACCCCACCTACACTTACGTCCCGATGCCCAGCCTTTGGAGCATCTCCAGGCCTTGGTTGTGGATGACGGGCAGCACCAGGCCATACATGATCATCATGCCGCACAGGCTCTGCACCACGTGGATGATGAGGTAGCCTGGGGACCAAGGAGAACCGATGTCACCAAGGCCCTTCGTGATCCACTCCCAGGTCCCTCCCTGTAGTCCTCCCTCTACCGTCCCCTCCCCAGAGGCCCTGGCACATTTGCTTATGGTATTTCTTCTGGCATGGCTTCCCCTTTCTTCCTGCTCACCTCACTCACCCTGCCAGGTATAATTCCAATGTCAACTGCCCTGAGAACATCTGAGCCCTGCCCTGGGTGTGGATGGTCTCTTCCCCCCGGGTCTCCGCTGCCATGAACACACATGTCCCATGGTTCAGGACAGGTGGTGAGGATGACCTAGGGAGTGTGTGATTCTCCCTCCATTCTGAAGGTTGCCCGAGGCAGAAGCTTGGGTGCTTCTGGTTCACCCCTCTCCTCCCTGCCCACAGCCAGGACTCTGCAGGTGACCAAGGAATGTGTGCTGAATTGAGTGGGTCCCATGATGATACTTACCCCACAGAATATAGGCTATTTGCCAGCCAGAGTACCTTGCGATGGCCACCTGAGATTTAAAAGCAAAAAGGGGCTTCAGAGGGGAGAAAACCTTCGTTACCTCTGACCCATAGGCCTGGCTTCCATGTCTCATTGGACCATTTTAATTTACAGATGAGGGCCCAGTGGGGATGGTAGCTTGTCCGGAGTCACCCAGCCACAGAGCAGGACTAGACTTGTAGCCTGGGCACCTAGGCGGAGCTCTCCCTCCCCCAGGGCTGCCACATCCAGGGCACAGCAGAGAAGGCTCCAGCACTTGGCTTAGTCTCAGAGCACACAGGGCCTCCACAGACTTACCACACTCTCCGACGAGGTCGGATTATGGAACCTCAAAGGGAGGAAGTGTTTATCTCCTGCCCACAGCCTCTTCATGTGCTTTCTGGAAAAAAGTGGGACATGAAGCACCATTTATAACCAATGAAGGCTCTTTACAGATAGCCTATGAAAGTGAGTGGCAGGTAGCCTAGCCTTCCTTGTGTTGACCACAACTCATAGGATAGCTCTAGTTGCCATGGTGGTTAAGGATGCTGGATTCCCACATGGCTAACTACAGTTTGAGTCCTGGACCTGGTGGCTTGCTTTCTTACTTTCCCTTTCTCTCACTCTCTGTCTCTCTCTGGTCAAATTGAAAAAAAAAATTATCGATGAATAAATAAACAATTCTTTTTTAAAATTAAAAAATTAAAAATTAAAAAATTAAAATCTCCAGTTATAATATATTTTATAAAAACAATATATATTTACCCAGTCAGAATGCTTACTGCATCTAGTAGGTGAGATTCTGGGTGGCTTTAATGTTTTTCATTTTGCTATCTATATTTTCTTATTTTGCTATAATGACTATGTATTACTTACGTAATAATATTTGAAAACAGAAAGCCAGTCTTGTTGATGGCCTAACCTTAAAACAACATAAAGGAAAAATCAAAAAGGGGAAACAATCGCTCACAGTGCCAGCACCCCTTACCGCGAGTCACAGGACCCTTTTCTGAAGTTCTAGTCCAGTCCCGGGCCCTAGGCATAAAGATTAGATTGACATCGTACGTTCAGGGTCCACGTTCACAGCTGAGTCCTGCCACCAGCACGTCCCTAGGCTGTTTTGTACTTTTCATGACCACTACTTTGGAAAGACTTAGAATGAATAAAGAATGTAAATATCTTGTTAGTTGTCTCTTTTTAATTTTTGATTATGGCTCCTAGAAATCTCAAATTTCATTGTTTATGTGTCTTTCATTATTTTTATGTTTGGCAGTATTGGAGTTGTGTGTGCTACCACCACCAACACACACACACACACACACACACACACACACACCACATATTTACTTGTGCATAGAAAATTTCTGGAAATATATACCAAAAAAAAAAAAAGCAGTTAATAGCACTTAACTTGGGTTCATAAATTAGAAATCTAAGATAAAGACTTACTTTATATTAAATAGTCTTTGAAGTATTTTTAAGTGCCTTATGTAGGTTGGAATAATGTTAAAAGTAAACTGGGGTCTGCAGGTGGCGTAGTGGATAAGGTGCTGGACTCTCACTCAGCTAACAGCTGTTTGAGTACTGGACCTGGTGGCTTGCTTTCTCACCTTCTCTTTCTCTCTGTCTGGTCAAATTGAAGAATAAAAATAATAAATAAAATTAAATAAATCTTTTTTTTTAAGAAAAAAAAGGGAGAGAGAAAGCAAACTGTTGGCACCATGCTAGGGCTCTGCAATTTACAGGGTACTTTCTCATCCATAATTTTCTCTGCCCATGGGCAAGGATCATCCCTTGTGGGTGACCAGTTGCAGGCAGAGAGTTACCCGGAAGGGAACACAGGCTTCCCCTCTCCAGATGCCACCTCTGCCCTATGCTCCCAGCTGACCTCCTCATACACACAGCCCTCTCTCATTTTGGGCTTCCTTGTGTGCTCAAATGTCTATCCCCCAGCCACATGCAGACCAATGAAAAGAGCTGACATCTGCCACAGAATGGGCAGGGGGTGGAGTAGTGGCAGTGTCCAGAGAGAAAAAAGTGGAAAGAGGGAGCGAGGCAGGACTGTGTGCCAGGCTGGAGCCCTTCATGCCAGAAGAGTCTTCATGTGGGTGCCATCTGTAAGGGACCTGCCCTCTGGGCAGGCAGATGGGAGGATGTAAAGGCAGGATGCTCTGGAGGGCTAGAAATTGGTCCTAGGCTTTCTGTGAGTGTGTGTGTATGAGAGAGAGAGAGAGAAAGAGAGAGAGAGAGAGAGAGGGGAGAGAGAGAGAGAGAGAGAGAAAGTAGATAGGCTAAAATTCAACTGATACCTGTGTGCGAGAGCTCACTACATACTTAAGTCCACCCTCTCTTCCTGTACTTTTGAGACAGACACTCCTGGTCCCCTGGATCCAATTTCTGTGTCCCCTTCAGCCAGACACACGTGCTAGGAATCCAGTATTATTAATCCTGAAGAGGAGGGCAGGTCTGATATCCAACAGAGTTGTCTGAGTTACAAGAAATAACCAGATATCTCAGGTTAGAAAGACAGTTTTCTGCTAATTGCTTGGGTACATTATATAATTTTGTTGTAGCTCAGTTTTCTCAACTTTGGAAATGGAGATTAGGGGCCAACAGGTGGCATAGTGGTTGAGGGCACTGGACTCCCACATGGTCAATCACAGTTCGAGTCCTAGACCTGGCAGCTTGCTTTCTCACTCTCTTTCTCTCTCTGTCCCTCTCTGGTCAAATTAAAATAAATGAATAAATAAAGTTAAATAAAACAATTCTTTTTACAAAAATGGAGACTAAAGAATTTCCCCATCAAGGTTGTAAAATTCGAATGAAGATTACAAGCATCATGTTAGCTCATTGTGGAAGTTCAGATCAATAGTGTTGGTTTTTTAAATTTTTTTTCGTTTCTATGAAAAAATGTGGTTATCCCTTGTATTCACTTCCTGGGCCCATACTGGGCACTGCAGACACTGCTTAAGGAATTCTGAGAAAAGCCCATCATCTACCTTCATAGCCAATGACTACAAAGTCACAAATGACTCCCAGAGTTCTCTTACCTGTAACAAGCCAAGATGTGGAAGAGATAGCTCACACACGTGAGCGAGGCAGGCAGAATGGTCACCACCCAGACTCCTGAAATTCGAAAAGTGATATCAGCTGCCTCAAAAAATAAGCATGAAATGGAATTTTCTTTCTATTCTATTTAATTAATTTTTTTTTATGAAACAGAATCTTCAAAACAGAATCTTGCATTAAAAAGGTGAGGGAACCAGCAGTTAGCGTAATGGCTATGTCGCTGGACTCCCACGTAGTCGACTGCGGTTCGCGTTCCGGACCCGGTGGCTTAAACTCACGCCAGGTACGTGTGCGTGTGTGCCCAAGATCCCGAGAGGAGAATGGAGGAGAAGGGATTGCGGCGTGACCATCCCCCTGGGGGGTGATTTCTCGCTTTCTGGCTCTATGTCTCTCTCTGTCTGTCTGGTGAGCGCACGCGCCCTATAGCAAAAACCTCTCCAAGAAAAAAAGGTATAGGCGAAATCCATTATACTTCCTTTAACGCATTTTTTTTGTGTGTAAACGTTTGCTTATTTTTCTCTTTCATTTTAGCCATGCACACCTTTGATGTGCTTCACTTCCTGTACAATCCTTTCCTTTGGTACGTTGTATTCTCTCAGCAGTGAACAAAGGAAAGAGAAAGGCATGAGGTATTACATTATAGGTAGCCTCCAACGAGGAATATATCACTCATATTTGACCTCTAATTGCCCCTTGCCACCTTGTGAGGAGTGGGTGTTGGTTACACAGAAACAGAATTCTAGGACAACTGGGATCAGGAGAGCTTGGCTATTTACTCATCCATCCTTGAGCAACCTTTTGATATTTAGAACCTAATTTATTCTGGAAAGTTTCCGTGTGTTTGTGAGTGAGGGATGAAGAAACAGAGAAGAAAGATGAGTCAAAGCTTCTGCAGAAGCCGATTCTCAATAGATTTAGGAAAAGCATTTAACAAAACTACATCCCTTTATGACTAAAGACACCCAAGAAGCTAAGAATAGAAGGGGAGGGGCTAGCAGGTGGCATAGTGGTTAAGGCACTGGACTTCTGTGTGGTCAACCACAGTTCTGGCCCCAGATCTGACGGTTTGAAAATCATGCTAGGTGCAGGTGTGTCCATACCCAAAATCCAGAAAGGCGAATGGAGGAGAAGGGAATGTGGTATGGACATCTCCCCAGGGGCTGATTTCTCATTTCCCTCTCTCTCTGTCTTTCTCTGGTGAGCACATGTGCCCTAAGGCAGAAAAACAAACAAACAAAGAATTAAAGGGGATAGTTGTTTTTTTTGTTTTGTTTTGTTTTGTTTAAGTCTGTTAAAAGACATACTGGGACAAGCAGGTAGCATGGTGGTTAAGGGTGCTGGACTCTCACATGGCTGACTGTGGTTCGAGTCCTAGATCTGGCAGCTTGCTTTCTCACTTTCCCGCACACTCTCTCTTTCTCACTCTAGTCAAATTAAATAACCTCTTTTTTTTTGGAATTATTTTTTATTTAATTTTGTTTATTCATTTATTATATTTTAAGTTGACCAGAGAGAGAGAGAGAGTGGGAAAGTGAGAAAGCAAGCCATCAGGTCTGGGACTTGAACCATGGTCAGCCATGTGGGAGTGTCCAGTGCCTTAACCACCACACCACCTGCTGGTCTCACTCTGGTCAAATTAAAATAAATAAGTAAATGAATAAAGTTAAATAAAATAATTCTTTACATTAAAAAAAGAAAAAGACATATACTAAAACCCTACAGATAACATCATACTTAATGGTAAAAAATGGAATGCTTTCTCCCTAACCTCAGGAACAAGAAAAGCAATGTTCAGTCCACTCTTGCCAGCTCTAGTCAACAGTGTAATGGCTATACAGGCCAGTGCAATTAGGCAAGAAAAAGAAAATAAAGTGCACCCAGTCTGGGGAGAAAGAAGTAAAACTATCTCTTCACAGATGACATAATCTTACATATAGAAATTCCCAGGAAACACACAAAAAGCTATTAGAACTAACAAATACATTCAGCAAGGCTTATAGGATACAAGACCGATACATAAAAATCAATTATATTTTTATGCACAAACAATGAATGAACTAAAAGTGAAGTAAGAAAACTATAATGCTTACAATAGTACGAAAAAGAGTAAAATATGTGAGAATAAATTTAGCAAGAGAATGTAAAAAAAGGTATACTGAAAACTACAAAATATTTTCAAAGAAATCAGAAAAGATGACACTTGTGGTGTCATGTTGGTGCTCAAAATGTTTCAGTTTTTTTTTTTTTTGTAGAGGTTTATGCTATAGGGCATGTGCACTCGCCAGAAAGATAGAGACAGAGAGACAGAAAGCGAGAAATCACCCCCCAGGGCGGACAGCCACACCGCAATCCCTTCTCCTCCATTCTCTTCTCTGGATCTTGGGCACGAACACACACATGCCCAGCGTGAGTTTCATCCACCAGGTCCAGGACTCGAACCACAGTCGACTACATGGGAGTTCAGTGACATAGCCATTACGCTAACTGCTGGTCCCCAAAATGTTTCAGATTCTGAAGCATTTTGGATTTTGAATTTTTAAATTAGGAATGTTCAACCTATACATGAATGTCCACAGCAGTATTATTCATAATAGCCAAAATGTTGAAATAACCCAATGCCCATCAACTGATGAAAGGATAAATAAAATGTGGTGTATCCATACAATGAAATAGTAACTGGTCATAAAATGAAATAAACAATTATTTTTAAAAAATCCAGACGTGCATTATGCCATGAATGAACCTAGTAAACATTATGCTACATGTGCACACCTGCCATCAGTTCAAGTCCCTCTCTGCTTCCCACACCAGTGTTGGGAACATGGGGAGCAGAGGGTCTTACCTTTGCTGACACTGATCAGCTCTTTTACCCGCAGGATGACTGGAGTCAGGGTCCCTGTCTGGTTCATGGAGGCGATGTAGCCCTCCATCTGGCCTTCCAGCCCGTCCAGCTCATCTCTCACATACACGAACATGCAGAACTCTATGACAATGAACTGGAGACACAGGGCAAAGGGGATCCTCAGAGTCCAGTTCAGCATGAAAATAACACATTCTTCTCTTCAGTTTTGAGGCCAGCTTTTCCCAGGTATTCAAAACCCTTCTGAAAACGACTCTTATTCTGAGACAATAGTCATCTCACACTGTCCTTCACCCTATACTGTGCAAGACTAGGCCTCCCCAAGGGCTCAAGGGACTCTTCAAACATTCACAGAATCTGAGTGAAAAAGAATGACTTTGAGTACATGGTGACCTCTGGGGACAATTCCAGCCATATGTTCCACCGCTCCCCTTCATGGATTTGGGCAGGAACCAAATTAGAGAAGGGACTTCATGTATGTATGTCATGCTTACCTGTCAGCCTATCATCTTATCATCACGCCATTGCTTCTATAGTGCCAGCTGCCATTTTATCCCACCCACCAAATCATGCTTATTTCTGAAAGTGGAGCTCCAGTGCAATCATCTTCAGGCAGCTCGTCAATCTAGAGTAATTTGCTAAGCATCCAGAGTACTTTCACCTTGTTCATTTTCTTCCTTAGAACGTCAGGCACCTCATACTGTCTCCCCTCCTTGTGGACCAGGGGCTTCTCTGAGACAGTACTATGCTGAATCAGCTCTCTGCTCTCTTCCAGCTCCTAGCATAATGCTTGGCATAGAGTAGATATTCAATAAATATTTAAGAAATAAAATAACTCCAAGTAAGTTATTTATTATTGCAGACAATTCTAGTAGTCCCTTAAAAGCTTTTCTCCCTGAGATGGCCCCATAGCACAGTGGTTAAGTGCTGTGCATAGAAAACCAGTTTCCACTTGGTGAATTGTGGTTGAAACCCCAGCCCTGTAAATCTTGATGGGATGGGATGGGATTGCAATGTGTGGTGTAACCAATACTTTCTTCCTCTCTTTCTGTCTCTCTCTGGCAAGTGCACACACCCTTTGGCAATTATTATTATTATTATTATTATTATTATTATTATTAGTTAGAGAGAGATTTTTGCTATAGGGCCCATGTGCTCACCAGAGAGACAGAGAGAAATCACTCCCCCCCACCGCCCCCAGGGAGGATGGTCACACCTCAAACTCTTCTCCATTCGTCTCTGAGGATTTTGAGCATGGATGTACACACGCCCAATGATAGTTTTAAGCCGCTGGATCCAGGACTTGAAGCACAGTCGACTATGAGGGAGTCTAGTGATGTAACCATTACGCCATCTGCTGGTCCCAAAAATCTTTTTTTTTTTTTAATCCATTCTCTTTTCTTTAGGAGACTATACTTCCCAGCCTCCCTTACATTAGGTGTGGCCACATGACCAGATTTTTGCCAATGGAAAAAGAGTGGAAGAAATGCGTTGCTTCCACATGCAGTCCATGAAAGCCTCCCACAAACATATCTCCATGTTCTTCCCTTCTGTCAACTGCATGCAGTTGGTGATGAGGTCCTCAAAAATGGTAAAGGCATAGGATGGAAGCCCACTGGATTCCTGGCTGAGCAGGAGGAGAGTGCCACTTCCCCTACCTGAAGATCCAATCAGCGCTGTTATGTGGGCAAAATACATAGTGGTGTGCCACTGAAATTTAGAGTGTGGGCCAGCAGGTGGCGTGGTGGTTGAGGTGCTGGGTTCCTATATAGCTAACCATGGTTCAAGTCCCAGACCCAGCAGCTTAAAAATCTCAACAAATAAACAGATTGATTAATTTAAAAAATAAAGGAAGTTGAGGGAGTTATTTGGTACTTCAGCACAACCTGACTGATACATTTCCTTTAGACTTAATCACAGGATTAACTTAAATAGTCTTGTCATAGTGCATTTTAAGTGATTGTTTTTTTCCTCTCTCTTTTTTATAGTATGACAAGGTAAGGCTTATTTGAGGAAGGGATAACTGATTTAACATCTAAAAATCTGCTGGTATACCTACATGAATAAATGAATGGTGACAATCATGTAATTATTTCAATATATACTATAAATTATTTGATAAAATTCAGCTTTGTCATTTTCATTCCTCCATTTTCACCTGTTTGACTCAGCCATTTCACTTCAGATAACTTGGACCACACAAAATGTTTTGATTCTAGGCTTAAGGAAAGATTGAGGGCCCAGGAGGTGGTGTGGTGGTTAAGGTGCTGAATTTCCACATAGCCGACTGCAATTCAAGTCCCAGACCTGGCAGCTTGTTTTCTTATTTTCTCCCTCTCTCTCTCTGTTTCTCTCTGGTCAACTTAAAAGATAATGATAATAATAATAATAATAATAATAATGAATAATAAAATTAAAACAATAATTCTTTATTTTTTTAAAAACAATAAAGCATTGAACTCAGAATTATGCCAAGCAGGGATATGGCAGTAACACAACTAGATCCACACAGGAAAGCTCCTGAGTTTACATCCCAGGTCCTCTCTGAGCGTAGTAGGGGCACACACCTGTGACCTGTTACAGGTGAGTCTGGGGGTGGATCACAGCATGAAGACCCTATTGAAGTGCTCTCTCTCTCTCATGGAAGAAGTAAACTTCGTAAAAAATTTAAATGTTTTAAAAATAAGAATTATGGGGGCTGGCAGGTGGTGTGGTGGTTAAGGCACTGGACTCATGGCTGACTGCAGCTCAAGTCCTGGACCTGGCAGCTTGCTTTCTCACTTTTCCTTTCTCTCTGTCTCTCTCTCTGGTCAAATGAAAAAATAAATAATAATAACAAATAAAATTAAATAAATATTTTTTAAAAAATAAGAATTATGCCAACAATTGAAATTTTTTATTGAGAAATTAAATTTAAATAAGGCTTAATCCTTTTTATTGATTTAAGAAATACAGTATAAGGCCAGCAGGTGGCGTGATGGTTAAGGCTGCTGGACTCCCACATAGCCGACTGTAGTTCAAGTGTCAGACCTGGCGGCAAATTTTCTCACTTTCACTTTCTCTTTCTTTCTCTCTCTCTCTCTCCCTTTCTGGGCAAATTAAAAATAAATAAATAAAGTTAAATAAAATAATATTTTTTATAAAAGAAATGCAGTACAGTAAACCAATTCTAGTTTACCCATTTTATTTTTAACTTGCTGTGATTATTTTTATTAGGTTCAATTATTTTATATTTAAATTATTTGACTTCTGTTCACAGTATAATTCACTTACTATAGAGTCTACTATTTTAATTTTCTTTAGAGATAATTATTTCCACCAAGTCAATTTTCTTAGGTCAAATTTTGCATATCAAAATGTTTTCAAGTACATTTTATTCTTCTATCAAAATTTGTAGTCAGTGAGCGACCACCAAATGGTGTAATGGTTACATCTCTGGACTCCCATGTAACTGACTGCAGTTCAAGTCCTGGACCCAGCGGTTTAAAATTCACACTAGGTGCGGGCACGTGCGTGCACATGTGTGTGTGTGTGTGTGTGCACCCAAGATCCCAAAAGGAGAATGGAGGAGAAGGGAGTGCAGTGTGGCTATCCCCTGGGAGGTGAGTTCTTGCTTTCTGTCTCTCTGTC
This sequence comes from Tupaia belangeri chinensis, assembly GCF_000334495.1. Taxonomy (NCBI): domain Eukaryota; kingdom Metazoa; phylum Chordata; class Mammalia; order Scandentia; family Tupaiidae; genus Tupaia; species Tupaia belangeri. Next base: position 1,441,016 of record NW_006159568.1, read on the forward strand.
TCTGTCTCTCTGTTGAGAGCATGCTCTCTATAGAAAAAATCTCAGTGACCACAACACATTTCTAGTCAGTGATTAATTTCACCATGTGGCGTTCTACCCATTACCAGTTTTATTTTGTTTGGGTTATCTCGACTAGAAATATTTACCACATGTGTAAAAGTGTCAATGGAATCAAAATGGTGGGGTTGAAACACTGTCTCTTTGATTTATGGGGATTCCATTTTGACCTAGCTTTTTAGAAACTTTGCTGTTGTCTCAAAGACTCCACAACCCCAGCCCCCAACCTGCCCCGTTTATAAACTATACAAGGATTTTCTTGGAACTACTTACAAGGTAGAGACAGATGAAGGCCAGCACTATAGTTCCAATCATCCTGCTCGGGAACTGAAAGCAGGGGTCCCACTCATATATCCTGGTTTGGAACCAAGTCTTTTTCCTCTCCCTGTGCATGAATAAACACCAAGAAAAGAGGTTATGGTAAGTAAACAAATGCCCCACTCTTTTGAAAATAACACCATTTTCTCTTCATCTTGGAGTTTAGTGTAGTGAAAGAGCATTGGTGGTTTCTACAGTTCTCATTCTCCCCCTTTTTTTTTTTTAAGAATTATTTGTTCAACTTTATTTATTATTATTATTTTAAAATTTGACCAGAGAGACACAGAGGGAGAGAGAAGGAAAGTGAGATAGTAAGCCTCCAGGTCCAGGACTTGAACCATGGTCAGTCATGTGGCAGGCCAGTGCCTCAACCATCATGCCAACTGCTGGCCCCATCTCTCCTGTTCTTAAGAACAAAGACTGGGTTTAATTTAGGGCAGCAATTCACCACACTAAAAGCCCTAATTTCCTAGCCTCTCTATGCAGCTAATGAGATCAGACTAAGTTCAGGTCAATGAAGTGTGACTGAAAGGATGAGCTGAGAATTCGGAGAAGCTGCTCAGTAGAGCAGAGATCCCTGGCATTGCCTTCTTTTCTTCAGCTTGCCATCCGAAATGCAGACATGGTGTTTCAGCTAGGCCAGAACTCCAACAGCCTTGCTGGACCACGAGATGACATTGTGGATGGTAAGTGCATACTAAGATGCTGGAACAGATAGATAGGTGATGGGCGAATTGCCATGGTGAGCAGCCAAGAGTCAGTGTGGACTGCCTGTTACCAGAGCTCCTCTACGTGAGAAAGAAATACATCTCTCTCTTGTCTGTGCCACTATTATTTTGGGTTGTCTGCTATATATAACTCAGTCTAGCTTTGTCACCATGTGGCCATGGACTAGATACATCCCTTCTCTGGGACATAGTCCCATGTGCATGGTGGCAGAGACAGATGTGGAGGTGGCTTGTACAGTTCTGAGATCTGGTGCTTTCACTTGGTCAATGTCGATGTTCTTCTCCATGGTAACAAAACCTCATTTTTAATTTTGCAAACTACCTCTCCCCTATCCTGGGTCCTGGTGGGTAAGTGACACTGACATACTTCCTGGCTCTGGGAATGAAGGGGGAAACATGTGACTAGGGTTTAGCCAATCAGAGCACTCCAATTACCTAGCTACAGTAATTGGTTCCAGGGTGGCATGTGATCCAATTTGATCCAAAGAAGCACATATGTGGAACTTCTGTTGAATGATTAGAAAAGGAAAATTTCTGGGACCAGCAGGTGGCGTGGTGGTTAAGGCACTGGACACTCCCACATGGCTGACCATAGTTTGTCTTAGACCTGGTGGCTTACTTTCTCACCTTCTCTCCCTCTCTCTCTCTGGTCAAATTAAAAATAAATGAATAAATAAATAAAGTTAAATAAATAATTCTTAAAAAAAGAAAAGGAAAATTTCTCTTTCCTCTGAGCTTAAACCAGGAGGATAGAAGCTTAGTGAGTGGGGCCACCACGTTAGGAAAACCTACCTAACTGGAAGGCCAACACAGCTAAAAAGCAGAGCCTAGAGGAGACTGAGGGGGAACGACCTGATTCTGACGGTATCAGTTAGACCCCTGGATCCTGCTTGCCCTAAACCAGGTACCTTTGGACCTTTTAGTGATGTGAGCGTCCAACTGTCCTTTCTTTCTTTAGTCCAGTTTGAGGGGGTTTCTGTTATTAGCAAATGAGAGCCCTGACTACCCCAGTGCCCTCCACACCTCCCAGGGCCTGTCCTCAGGGCTCATCAGCGCCGGTGCAAACCTGCGGGCAATGAACAGAAGCGCAGCTTACGGAAGGCAGGGCTTCCTCAGGAGCTGTTTGACGTGCTCTGCCTGGTGCACTTCCAGGATCGGCTTTTCTTCCTGTGAAACAGGAGACCGGTTATGCTTTGGCTCACACGTTCTTAGGGTTTGGTCTGTGTTCTCTCTGAGGGGCTAACATAACAGAGAGCAGTAATTTGGATGTGGAGCAGAGGGTCTCACACAGGGCAGAACTTTGGTATGAGTTGCTCTTCCAGATTTAGCTATTCACAGCCACTTGCCGTTTTTTGAGGAGAGCAGCGGGGTCCAGCGTCCTGTGTGTAGAACACTC
>NW_006159568.1:1443545-1467249 GCF_000334495.1 Tupaia belangeri chinensis
GCCAGAGGTTCGGCCTCCCTTCACAATTCTGCTTCCTCACTGTACCAGCCCGTTTAGTAAAGCTTTCTTTCTCTTACAGAGTTAATGATTTTCCATGAAAGCTCAAGCCATTGCATCAAGAGTGAAATATTCCAGATTCCAGATTTTTACTTTCAGTGAACAGCTGTTTATTTTACTCATTCTCTTGTTTCAACATTAAAAAAAGGAACTTCAGGGGACCAGAGGGTGGCTTGATGGTTAAGGAGCTGGACACTCCCACATGGCCGACTCGTGGTTCGAGTCCTGGACCTGGTGGCTTGCTCTCACATTCCCTCTCTCTCTCTGTGTCTCTCTGTAGTCAAATTAAAATAAATTAATGAATAAACAAAATAATTCTTTTGAAAAAAAGGAACGTTAGGGGCCAGCAGGTGGTGTGGTGGTTAAAGGCACTGGATTCCTACATGGCTGACTATGGTTTGAGTCTGGACCTGGCAGCTAGCTTTCTCACTTTCTCTCTCTCTCCCTCCCTCCCTCTCTGGTCAAATTGAAATAAGTAAATAAATAAAGTTAAATAAAATAATTCTAAAAAAATGAACTTCAATAGTACTGTGTGATTGTGATTTCTGATTTACATATAATCATACAACAGCGACGTATAGAGGAGAGAAAGACCTATCCTAATCCCAGTGTGACCTCAAAGCGGGAGTCATTTGCCCTAAGCCAGAGAGGTCGTATGTGATAGTTATTAAGACGCTTCACAACGGAACTGTCTGGATCCCACTTCTGGCTCTGCGGCAGATCACCTGGGTGATCTCAGGCAACTCACTCACTGCTTTCTTTCTGAGGTTTGGAATCCAGAATGCAAGACATAATAACAGAACCCACCTCCTAGGGCTACTGTGATGATTAAACCGATCGGGCACATACTGCCTATGCTCAGTACTCACCACCTGAAGCTCCCAGCCCAGGTAGACTCTCAGAGCCTTGACGAACATGTGCAAGAAGCGACCCAGCAGGAAGAGGAGGCACAGCAGTGAGGGCCAGTAGAACACCAGGGCCTCGAACCTTCCCACAAACTGCAACAGAAGTGAGTGTGGATCCTGGGCTCTAGGCAGGCAGGGCCAGGCTACCTAGTGAAGCTGTCGCTTCAGTCTGCCCCCACCAAGGCCCACCCTCTTGGAGCTTAGCCCTCAATCACCAGTTCCTGTTTCCCAGCCTTACACCATCAGTACAAGACTGGATGTAGAGGCCAACAGCCTGGATTCAGGTCTTAGCACTTCCATTTTACTTTATAAAAATGGCCTTCGGGGGGCCAGTAGGTGGCGTCGTGGTTGGGGCACTGGACTGATTCCCACATGGCTGACTGTGGTTTGAGTTCTGGACCTAGTGTCTTGCTTTCTCATTTTCTCTCTCTGTCTTTGTCTCTTTCTGGTGGGTGCATGTACCCTATAACAAATTTTAAAATAATTAAATTTAAATTAAATTAATAAATCTTAAAAAAAAAAAAAAAAAAGGAAAAGAACAGCTTTTGGGGTCAGCAGGTGACTGGGGTGCTAGACTCCAACACGGCCGACCACAGTTTGAGTCCTGGATCTGGCAATTTGAAAATCACGCAGAGCGTGTCGCATGTGTGCCAGAATCTCGGGAGGAGAATAGAAGAGATTGCAACGTGGCCATCTCCCCCGAGGAGCGATTTCTCACTGTCCCTCCCACTGTCTCTTTCTGTCTGTCCAGTAAGCACACATTTCCTGCAGCAAAAACCTTTTGTTAAAAAATGGCTTTCATGGGAACCAGCAGTTGGCGTAATGGCTATGTCGCTGGACTCCCACGTAGTCGACCGCAGTTCGTGTCCCGGACCCGGTGGCTTAAAACTCACGCCGGGCGCGTGTGCGTGCGTGCCCAAGATCCCGAGAGGAGAATGGAGGAGAAGGGATTGCGGCGTGACCATCCCCCCTGGGGGGTGATTTCTCGCTTTCTGTCTCTATGTCTCTCTCTGTCTGTCTGGCGAGCGCACGCGCCCTACAGTGAAAATCTCTCCCAAAAAAAAAAAAAAATGGCTTTCATGACTTTGATTTTCCTTCTGGGAAATATTAGAAAGGGAGACAGAGATAGGTAGGTAGACTGCAGGAAGAACCTGGAAAAAAAAAAAAACAAAAAACAAAAAAAAAAAAACAGAGAAACAGAGAAAATGAAAGGAAGGGCAGGAGAATAGCCTATAAGTTAGGGCACGACACAGGCTGATGGAAGAACAGGTCTCTCAACGGAGTCCTCATTGTTTTTCTGTGTTTTTTGATGAAAAAGATTTCATTCTGATGAAAAATATTCCCTATTTTAAGACGAATACTCGGTGACATCTTTCACAGTCTATTGGTTGGTTTCATGTTTCATTACGTTTCCAGAATCATAGTTTCCACTGTGATGTCAGGGTGTAGGACTGAGGCACACGGGCTATGGAGGCCTGTGTCTCCCCGGCATCCTCCTCTCTGATTATGCTTATGGATCAGACATAACCACTGTCACTATTACGGTGTCTTTTATCTATATCTTTATCTATATGCATTGCATATATTATAATCATTTTCAATGTGGTTATAAATCGTTTGGAAGCATCTGTTTTAACACTGCATTATTTGGATGTACCAAACTTAACTTAAATTTTCCCCTAATTTTTTTTTGGAGAGGTTTTCACTATAGGCCGCATGCGCTCGCCAGACAGACAGAGAGAAATATAGAGACAGAAAGCAAGAAATCACCCCCCAGGGGGGATGGTCATGCCGCAATCCCTTCTCCTCCATTCTCCTCTCGGGATCTTGGGCACGCACGCACACGCGCCCGGCGTGAGTTTTAAGCCACCGAGTCCGGGACACGAACCGCGGTCGACTACGTGGGAGTCCAGCGACATAGCCATTATGCTAACTGCTGGTTCCCTCCCCTAATTTTTGACCTCTCAGACTCTCTCCAGTGTCTCATTTTTATGTCTCAGTGAATGTTTTTGAAAATGAGAGCAATTTGCATGCTATTCTTTCATCTGAGTTCCACTCCCATGCTGTTTTGTTTTGCTAGCAGATGCATTCATGCACAGGCTCTCATGAGAGGAGAGTGCATCCTAGGATATGTGCCTAGCATATTTCTCAAGATGCCAGGGCTGGGACTCAAACCCCGACTGGCCATGTGGGATCCAGCTTCTTCTTTACAGCACTAATTTCTGCACTATGAGGCTGGCCCTCTCATGATTTTTTATTGTAATAGGTCACATAATCCTCTGGACTTCACCTTTTCATCAGTGAGTGAGAGACACTAGCACAGTGTCTTCAAAAGCTGTCTTGAGGTTCAATGGTTAATGACTGGGACTCTGCCTAGTACAACTCCTAGCACACAGTAGGTCTTGATGTCAGGGACTCTGAACATAGAAGCAACTGCTCTCTCCTCCAGTTATATTTTGAATATCAAAAGCACCTCTGGAAAACTGAAAGCTTTCAAGGAAAGCACTGTGATCTGGAATCTCAAGTGCTGTGGTCAGTAGTGAAGGGGGCCATATGCTCTCAATTCCAATGTAGGAGTGGAGGGAAGGCCCAGCCCTCAAGCCTTTTTTTCTAGTCCCTCTCCACTGGATCTCTCTTTGGGACACTCCTTTAATCCTCCAGAGTTGTTGGCTCCAGGAAAGCTTTGGCAAGCCTCTCATGGGCTCCTGGCCCAGGTGACCTCTCTGCCTCCCTGCACCTCCTGGTAGCATCACTAGACGCAGCCTGACACCCCTATTTCAGCTTTCTCCTTTTCCTGAGTCTTGGACTAAGGAGATAAGTCAGTTTCCACCAACTGTGGTCACAATGCATAGCAAACTTAGAAGGGAATCATCTATCTGTAGTTCAAATCTCCTGTTGTACAAACAACGAAACTGGGACTAATTGAAGGGGGAAACTGAGCTTTGGAGTCAGCCAGACCTGGCTTCAACTGCCAACTCCATTGCTTCGTATGAGTTATTCAATACATTTGGGCCCTGATTTCCACATCTGTGAAATAGGTTTGATGACGTGGCTGCTGCGAGGACCAACTGGGAGAGCGCATGTCTGTGAATGAGCACCCCAATAACATAAGGTTCATACAGACAGAACCATCATGAACAGCCCCACCTCCCCTTTTGCACACATGAGGAAGCTGAGGCAACGGAGTGACAGAGGATTGTCCAAAGTCACACAGCAAACTGGCCATGGTCATGTGACTGAGGGCCCTAAGTGCAGGTCAGTGCGAGTGGGACTTACCTGCCCAGAAGGACACTGTGAAATTTGAAGAACAGTGACAGCAAACCTGTAGGGACAGAAACAGGGTTTGAAACACTGGGACTCCTTCCCAGCATCACCCCAGGAGCAGCCCCTATAAAATAGCCAGAACCCAGTCTTACCTGTTCCCCTAGGGAGGCCTGATTTCTAGGCCCGTGTACATCTCTCCTCAGTCAGGCACCCTCGCTTGTGCCAAAGTAAATATACACGAAGTTCATTTAATAAGCCCTCATGTACAATCAGAATCCATGGAGGCAGAGCAGGAAGGCCCTGAGAGATCTCATCCTTGCTCACCTCATCACTCAGGTGGGAGATAGAAGTCCAGAGTTGTCACAGGACTGACCGACTGTCATACACACAGGCCCTGGCAGAGCCAGGACTAGGACCCAGGGCTCTTGGCTCTGTGGTTGAGGCTCTCTCTGCCTCTACATGACTTTGACTGGAAACAGCCTCTGAAGTCATGAGCTTTGATGCTTTATCCTCCACTCAACACACATTCCTGGTCACGTGCAACCATTCAGTATGCTTTCATGGTTCTCAGACTGCTGAGCAGTTCCCATCACCCTGTTCTGTTCTGATCAAAGGTCTATCGGAGGCTGATGAGATGACATTACTCTATACGGAACCCTGGATACTCTTAACTTCAATTCCTAAAGTGCAAGTCACTTAAAAACTTCAGGATGGTAGCTATTGATGTGTTAGCTGCTTGTGAGTCCCTTGCCAGGCAGTTACCCCTGACAGACTGAGCCTGAGAACCCCTACTCCATAAGAAATCCTGGATGGGGAGGCAGCCCAGTAAGGGAATTGGAGATGAGGAACTGAGCCTTGGCAGTTGGGTAGCAAAGTGGTTCCTGGGGTTATTCAGTCAATAAATGTCCCCAGCTGGTGTCATCTCTGTGCCAGGTCTGGTGCCTGGTGTTGAGGGCACAGAGCTCAACATAAAGGTCACTCCCTTTCCTGGTGGGAGTTAAGTGCCCATGAAGCAGAAGCATATATTTTATCACTAGACCAGGCTGGTAAAGGTGACCCATACAGGGAATGGGAACATGCAGACAGAGGCCAGAACATGTGATCCACAAGGGCTTGCCTTGTTTTCCAGTGTATTTCCTGGCTCACGGAGGGGATGTAATAAAATAGTTATTGAGTGGGTAAGTGGACAGGTGAAGGAATGTAGGAGTCTGGCATGACTGCAGGTGTGTGCTAGACATTGTTGAGGGATTGGGAGAAAAGAAGAGGCCAAACTGTGATGGCCCTAATTACCAACCTAAGGCATGTGAATATTCTTTGAGGCTCCCAAGAGAAGCCATGACAGTGTTAAGAGGGGAAAAAAAAAAGAAAAAAGAAAGAAAAAAACAAACACTGAATGAGGCTCCCACTTTCCCTAATAGGACCCTCACCAGTTTACAGAAATAAATTTTCCTAAATCCCTGCATTCTAGGAATATTCTAACCATGAGTAGCCAGTGTGAGGTGGACAGAAAGCTGGCCTGATATTCTGAAGTCTCTGATACAGCCCCAACAGAGCCCCCAATGTGACTTTGGACAAGTCGCCCTACTGCGAGCCTTGGGTCTGGGAAAAGATGTCATCTGAAGGAGCTCACAGATAACATCCAGCCCTTTGTCCAATGCTCAGCCATGCCCAAAGGGATCTGGAAGGGCAGGCAGAGTTCATCTTACCAGATCAGAGAGTAACTGAAGCCAAGGATGGAACTGACCAGCCGGAACTCCGATGAGAGGCAGGCAAAGAAGGGGAAGTGGGACAGGCCAACTTCGATACCTCCTATCAGAAGCACAAATGCTGGAAGAGACAGGGCCAGAGACACTGTTGAGCTCCTCTTCTCACAGGTTTGTCTCTATTTTTTTTTTTAATTACCAAAGGGTGCATGTGCTCACCAGAGATGTGTGTGAGAGAAAGGGAGAGAGAGAGAAAGTATCCCCAGTAGGGCACGATCACACCACAATTCTTTTCCTCCATTTCTCCCTCCCATTAGAATTTTGGGCACACACATGTACCTGGTGGTATCACTGCCAAGCTACCAGAGCTAGCACATGAACCACAACAGGCTGTGTGGGCTCTGCTCTCTATGGACAGAGCTTAACCACTGTGCTATGGAACTGGCCCTTGCTGGTTCCTAATCTGTACCAGATATTGGCCTTACTATTGAGATAAGAAGACCTGGTCCCTTCACCTGATTAGCTCACAGTATGACAGGTGGAGACAGACCACATAAACAAGTGAACACACAGAAATTGCTGAGAGTCAAGTGCTACACGTATACCACAGCAATACAGAGAGACGGGATGTACACAAATCGCACGTCAACTATAGTGCACCTGTTACGTAAGACAACGGTCTTGATGCTGCCACTAGCTAGTTCTGAAATGGCCTAACAGGGTCCAGTGCACACTTCCCACGCAAGATGGTCTTGACTAAGTGGTTACTTAGAGCCCGGTCCTGAGCCAGGAGGAATGGACAAGGTTCTCGCTTTCAGAAGTTGGCAGTCCAGTGGGGAAGACAAGCTGGAAAGTCAGTGGTACGAATTACTTTGCAGAGGCATTTTCAACCCGCTGCAGGGACAAAGAGGAAGCCACTGGCCTCACCTGGGGCTGGGGCATCAAGGAAGACTTCCTGAAGATGTTGACATTTCACAAGGCATTATAATACACGCAGGAGTTTGTAACATGGAGAGAAACTGGAAAGAAAGGATGCTCCTCATTCCAAGGGCGGGTAATGATTGGTTGCAGCTGGTCAGTGTTTGTGTGAATGCGAGTGGTGGAGAGCTGACAGGAAAGAGCGATACTAAAAAATGATTGCCGTGAGAACAGCAGCTGCAGCAGCAAAACGTTTTCATCTCCCTGAATTTTTCCCATAGAAGCAGACAGAGCCACTGAGATGGCAAAACCAAGGGCCTACAGACAATGCCTACAACACTCTAGGTGACTAGACCCACTTGACATTACCAGCTGAGGAAAAAGAAGCAGAGGGAAAGTGAAAAACATTTGTCAAAACTTCTCAAATTGATTCATTCAAAGAGGTATGCACTGGTATATTGTTTTGAGTTTAGCTTGCATTTCCCAGAAGACTGAGAGGTTGGTAGGCATTTGATTATATAAACTTGGAGTCCGTTAGAGAATAGTCCAAGAACACCAGGCTGGACAGAGAAATCTGGGAATTGTCGTATAAGGGATAGTTGAATTTGTAGACTTGACCTGCTGCTTCAGGTAGAAATGGGGAAAGATGAGGCCTCAGACCAAATGCCAAAGAAGTAAGTAAACACTGTTCTTTGAGGGATAATTCTAGGGTTCACTGACATCAAGAAGGCAGCCAGGGTTATGACTCAGGAGAATTTTGGGGGGCAAGTGAGGAAAAGCCTTCCTCCTGAGCCTTTGTGATGTCTAAAGGACCGGAATCTAACTGAGCAAAAGCCCCACCAACAAGGCTGAGGCTTTGTGGGGTAAACATTGACCATGGGCAAACTACAGTCTGGGAAGAACATGACCATTCACAAAATCCATCCCCTGATCCCAGAGAACCGCTGCCACATGGTCTCTGAGAGCAAGAATTCCCACAGTGAAGTTTCCAGCAGGTGTGAGGCAGCCCCAGTACCTTGGGCCCACTGCGGGACCTGCAGGGGCTGGTAGCCTTCTGAGAACAAGAACATGACCTTGTTGGCTGTAGCCCCAAAGGCAACTCCATAGGACCATCGGTTGCTAAACGTGCCCACGAAGTCCAGAGGCCTGTGAACAACAGAAACAGCTTTGAGATCAGAGGGTGGTTCTGAAACATTCCCACGGGTCATCTCCACCCTGAGAAGGAATTATGGGAGAATGAACAGACACTTCCTGAGGCCCCCTGTGCCAGGCCTGGGGCAAGGCATGGGTTCAGAAGGTACTAAAGTGAGGAAGACAAGCTCTGGGTCTAGTGAGGAGTGCAAGCAAGGACACTAGTAGCCATGACATAAAGCAAGGTGACAAGAGTTTAGGCTAGGACAGACACAGACAGTATGATTTGGGAGACTAAAACAAGCAGTGTGTCCTAGACAGGTTTGGGGGACCCTGGCTCTGCACCCAGTATCATTCTATGAAGATTGTTTCTTCCAGTGTCCTTGATGTAGGTCTGAGTATCATTGGCAATACAGGTAATTGAAGGAGTAAAGGATAGGTCACCCCAAAATATACCACTCTGGCATGTTAGCTATTTTGAGTTAAAGACACTTAAAATAAAAAACAGCAGGTAGAAAAAGATCACTCTGACCTTTATGCTCCTTAAAAAACAAGAGATGAAATACCCATGTGGAAGATGCCATTCCGGTTCTGAAGGAAAAGAACATCTTATCATCAATGATGTGAAGTTGAGGCCAAGAGAATTCCATATAGACTTTATTAAAATAACTGCTATCTTGGAGTGTCTGCACATCATTTAGTTACTTTTTTAGCACTTACTGCTCTTTGCTCAATTCAGTATATTTGTGACCAACTCTAACTATGTCTTGGGTCTTCATTTTCTCATGAGGGCTCCCGTATCACATAAAACTTATATTAAATAAATGTCTATGCTTTTGTCCTATTGATCTGTCTTATATCAATTTAATTCTCAGGCCCAACCAGAAAACCCTGAGAAAGTAGAGGTAAAAATTTGTCTACCCAGGACCAGCAGGTGGCAGGGTGGTTAAGACACTAGACTCTCACATGGTCAACCATGATTCAAGCCCTGGACCTGGTAGCTTGCTCTCTCACTTTCCCTCTCCCTGGTGAGTGCATGTGCCCTAAAACAAATGAATAATCATAATAAAAATTTTAAAAATAAATAATTCTTTAAAAAGAAAAAGAAAAAACTTGCCTCTCCTATGTGCTCATCTCTTTCTGGCCACAGTTGACTGGACCATAGGTGCCCACCTGTCTTGGATGGGCTACTCAGGGTTTGTGCCCCTGAGGAGATGAGTCAGTTAGCTGTTGAAGTCCTGGTCTGAAAGGGCATATCACACCAGGATCAGAGTCACTGCTAGAAAGAAACCAAAGCTGTAGGTAAGCAGAGGTCCTGAGTCAAATGGCAGAGAAGATAATGGCAATACAGTGCTGGGGGACCCTAGGGACAGAGCGGGTCAAGTGCTCCCACAGATTCCCATCTCACGAGCGTTGTTCCCACAAGCCTGTCTTCCTGGGTTCTATGAGAGCTCTGTAACTGTTTAAAATTCCTTCCTTTCCTGGAGAAGGGATTGCAGCATGGCCATCCTCTCTGGGGGGTGATTTCTCACTTTTCCTCTCACTGTCACTCTGTCTCTTCTGCAAGTGCATGTGCACCTGTAGCAAATAAATCTTAAAAAAAAAAAAAAAATTTTTCTGGGGCCAACAGCTGGCATGGGGGTTGAGGACCCGGGCCCCCACCTGACGACCTGTCACTCTGTCTCTTCTGCAAGTGCATGTGCACCTGTAGCAAATAAATCTTAAAAAAAAAAAAAAATTCTTCCTGGGGCCAACAGCTGGCATGGTGGTTGAGGCACTGGACTCCCACATGACGAACCACGGTTTGGGTCCTGGACCTGGTGACTTGTTTTCTCTCATTCTCTCTCTCTGATGAGTGTACATACACTATAGCAAATTAAAAGTAATAATAACAATAATTAAATCATTATTAAAAAAAAAAACAAAAAAAACTTCCTTTTCCTTTAGGATGAACAAACTTGAGTAGATACCTGTTCCTTCTAACTAAGAGAGCTCTGTTTAGGTCCAAGTACTCAGTTGTACTTGGGAAAAGAGAAAAGCCTCTCCCAGTGAAAAGGCCCATTTGAACTGGGCTTCAGTGGATGCACAGGCTGGCAGGGCGAGCCTGGCTTTGTAGCAGGGAGGCCCACTTGCTCGTTCGTCTTCACCTTTAAGGCTGGGGAGCACGTCTTCTAAGAAGCCCCCTGATCACTCCCTCCCAATCCGGCCACCTCATCCGTGTCCCTCAGTACTTTCATGTCCTATTTTGGCACACCTCCTTGCCATGTGCTTAGTAAAGTATAAATGCCTCTGGGATGGGAATCTAGCACAGGACCTCGGAAAGAGTAGGTGCTCTGGGGTAGGTTTGTGGACATGTGTTTTATTATAATGAATTGAATTCTAATCAAGACCCCGCATGAGGTGCTTAAGAGCTGAAACTCAGTTTCCCCATCTTAAAACGGCGAGGGACACTCCTCCTCTGTTCACATCAGTCATTATGTGTGGCAAATGAAGAACTGCTTTATAAGCTGCGGACTGCCCTGCATGCGTGTGAGGTTATTATTCAGCAGGGACAGTATGGCAAAATTACTTAGTGAAGCAGGGGTTTTGATGAGAAAGTGGCTAGGGAGAAAGCCAATTATGCCATTATTAATTTAATTCAAAGCACTTTGGAGGAATTGCTATGGAGCTCCTACTTCTTGTAAAGTTCTGCACCTGTGTGCCAGTTGCCCAGGGCAGAGCCAAAGATCTTTATCCATCAGCTTCCTTGTTTTCCTGTGCCCTACCAATGCATCTTAGACCTGGCAGTTTGGGAAGGACAGACAGCCCAGTAAATGGTGTCCAGAATGGGCCTCACAGCCCGCAGCTCAGGTTGTTCCCAGCTTGGTCCTGATATCCCAGCTTCTTCTCCCTTCTGTAGGGCCCAAGGCTGAGCCCTCAGAATGTCCACAGTTTGATTCTGTTCACGGTATGACACTGTGGGGGTCAGAGAGAATATCAATTTGATCCAAGTTAAAGCTCTCGTCTCTTGTTTGCTGTGTGGCCTTAGGCAAGACGCTTAACCTCTCTGAACCTGAGTTTTCTCAGTCATTGCATAAGGATAATAACCTCCATTATGCTAGATTGGCAAGAGGACCATCAAAGGAATGCAAACCAAGCAAATGGTTCCGTGCCTGGTCACACAGTGTGCAGTGAACGCTAACAGCGTAATACTGCTGCTGCTGAAGGGGATGACGATGGGGGCAATGAGGCAGAGATGCGAACAGTTAGAGCACAAGGAAAAGTATCATAAGGGACACAGAGACTCAGAATGGCAAACCTAGAAAGGTCCGGAAAGCTCCCTTGGCCCAGCAGGATTGCCTAGTGTTTTACTCATGGCGCCATCCCAACATGAAACACTGCTCCTCTAGTCACAGGGAACTTCCCCCTGCTGCTTCCTTAGGTAGGCATAGTCCCAAGTGTGGAAAGGCCTTTTCCAGTCTGTTTCAAGTGTCTTTAGGCAGTCCCTGGAGGCTGAGGGTTGCAAGGACTCAGAAGCCAATTCTGAACTCTCAGAGCTTTGTTTGGGTTGGAACAGGAAAGAGCAGAACTGTGCACAGTGGGTGGAGGCGGAGGGGGTGGGTATGTTGGGATACCCAACTACAGGGTATCCCAAGCTGCAGGAGCTGACCCTGCCCCAACTCACACGATGATTCCGAAGTGGTTCCCCAGGAGGTAAAAGGTATCATTTCTCCGTCTACGCTCCTCTCGTCTTTGGAGGAAGGATAAGACCAAAATGATGAAAAGCTGTAAGAGAAAATGAGAGGATCATTGGACATGTTCACCCTCAATGTGGCCTCAGTGGTCTCACTGAAAGTGAGCCCAGGGATGGGGCCAGCAGGTGGCATGGTGATTAAGGTGCTGGACACTCCCACATACCAACCACGGTTTGAGTCCCAGACATGCTTTCTCACTTTCTCTGTCTCTCTCTCTCTTTCTCGTTTTCTCTCTCATCAAATTAGAATACATAAATAAAATGAAATAAATAATTCTTAAAAAAAAAAAAAAAGAAAGAAAAAAGAGAGAGAGCCCAAGGAGCGAGCAGAGCACTCAGAATGTCTGTGACACCTCACACTCCAGAGTCAGGAGCTGGCTGCATGGACCCTGGAGCTAACAGAATGCTTTGTCCTGAGCTTTCTTTTGTGTTGCCCTGAGCAGATATAGATTCAAATCTAGTCTGTCCCACATACTGACCAAGAGGGAGACTTCACTTCTTGAACCTCAGTTTCCTCATCTGTACGAAAGCAGTAATAACTATCAGATTATAAATGCTTCTTTGCTTTTATCCTGCAGGTTCAGCCACATAATCATATACTTGATGCTCATTCTCTCTCTGTCCTTTGCCAGAAACTTCTAGAAATTGTCTACACTTTATCTAATTTCCTTTCTTCCCACTGGCTCCTCAAACCCCTTAGCCTGGCATCTACCCCCCACTGCTCCACCAAAACCACTGTGGACAATGACTCATGACCCCCTCATGGCTCAGTCCAATATACAGCTGTGGACAATGACTCATGACCCCCTCATGGCTCAGTCCAATGTACCTGAAGCCCAAATACAACTTGCTCTCCCTACAGCATTCCACTGTTGACTATTTCCTCTTTTTTTAAACACTCTTCCCTAGGCCTCCATTAGCCATGCTTTCCTAATGATCCTCCACTTCTTGGTCTCCATGTCTGGAACATTCTTTATCCAATCCCTAGATTTGGAGCTCAGTCCAAGAGCCAGTCTTCTTCTTCCCTGATCTTCTCTTCCTTGGTGATCCCATCCCACTCCATGCTTTTAACAGCCATCATACATAGGAGACTCACAGATGTGAATCTCCAGCCCAGAGCTTGCCTATGAGCTCCAGAACCATACATCCAACTGCATAGTTGACATTTCTTTGTGATGTCCTGAAAGTTTCTCAAATTTGTCATGTCTTAAATGGAACCTATGATTTTCCTCCTGGCCCTATTCTTTCATCCACCCCATTCTGAATCTCTTCTAATTTCCCTTATCTGGTGAATGATAGCCACCACCATTCTTTCAGTTGTGTGAGTTAGAATCCCAAGACTCACCCTCAACCTCTCCTTAACATTTATACCCAACCTATTATGAAGTCCTATTGTTTTTAGCTCCTGAATGTCTTGAGTTGGCCATCATTCAAAAATGAACTAATGTCACCTCTCACCTGGACTCTTGAAACAGTCTTCTAATTGGTCTTCCAGCATCCTCTCTAGCTCATCTACAACCTGATCATCATGTTGTGACCAGAGTGATCTTTTAAAAACATCAATGTGATCACACTGCCCTCCCGATAGAATTATTTTAATTATTTCTCATTGTATTTAGAATGAAGACAGAACTCCTAACACCGAGGCCCACAGGGCTCTGGGTGGCCTGGCCCCACCTAGTCCCTAGACTGCACCTCAGTTCTCCCCTCCACCAGGCTGGCCCTGTCCATTCCTCACATTCTCCCTTCTCCCTCTCCACAGGGCCTTTGCACTTCTCTCCCTCTGTCTGAAATATTATTTTCTGCATATTCTAGCTACTCTCTGCCTCCTGGGCCTCCTGGGCCCATAAAAGCCACCTTCTGCCTGGGTCCCTGGGGCATAATGTACGAGACTGAGTGGAGATCTCAGTAGGAAACTCGGCTGATGTCTCTCCCCTAACTCACTCAGGTGTCTTTGGGCATCTGTGTGCAGGAACTGCCCAGCCCCCACCCTCGCCTTTACTTACTGATGGGATGAGGGAGTAATGGAGGAAGAGCTCCATGTCCACGGAGTTGGCACAGGTGCCATTTAGCTGCCTGGTCCTGAAAAACAGCCCCAAATCACCTTCAGGTCATTAGTTACTGCTCTGGTCACTGGCCCTGACGTCTGGAACATTGCTGTCAGGAGTTTGGCTTGTGGCCCACTAGGAGGAGCTGCTCTTTTATAGCTATGCCTTCTCAGAACCTGGGGCCGCCCACTTGTGTCGTCCCTAAGTGAATTACTCTTCCATATTTCTCCCTCCAGCTTTATTGCCCACCCAACTTCTCTTCTAATTGAATCCTTTATTTCTTGATGATCCATTCAGGGGCAGATTCAGGTTCTTTGGGGCTCAAAACTTTTATAATTTATAAATTCTTTAAAAGGAGAACTTCAAAAATATCTCACTTCTTTGCATGTCAAGGGACACCTATGGGCATGTGAACATTTAATTAGTGTCCCTCTCATCCCCTCAGACCCTTGGAAGGATCCTGTGGAACTGAGGGGTGCTAAGACTAAAGCTTCATTAGCGGCACAGGAAACTGCTTTCAGGTATGGTTTCCTGTGGACAAAGTCAAGAGGCACCAGCTGGGCTGTTGGGGCAGGTGAGAGGTTAGGGGCTACAGAGCAGACCTGAATCCTCTCCAGACCTCACTGTCTGCAGAGCAGGCTGGCAGGGTCTCAGGTCTGAAACATGGCAGCAACGTCACGGCTTCCCTGTGAAAGTGATCGCCTCTGCTCTACAACTCCTACCACATGTTGTTCTTGCTCCTTTGACTTCCACAATGCCACCACAGCACACTGTCTCACTTCCAGATCTTTGCTCATGGCCTTCCCAACTCCTGCACCATCCTCCAGCCACCTCCTGGGCCCCATCCTTGGCCAGGGCCTGCTTCTCCCTCAGAAGTCTCAATGAAGAGCACTCCTCTGGGAAGTCCATGAGCCTGGGATATTCCCTTGTCATTCTTTTTTTTTTATTTTTTTTAGAATTATTTTATTTAACTTTTTAAATTTTATTTGCTTATTTTTTTAATTTGACCACAGAGGGACAGAGTGAGAAAGAGGAAAAGTGAGAAAGCAAGCTGCCAGGTTTGGGACTCGAACTGCCATGGGCCATGTGGGAATCCAGTACCCTTAATCATCATGCCACCTGCTGGTACCTGTAATTCTTTAAAATCCCATTTCTCCATGGTTGTGTCTAAGCGTGGATCTGAAATACCCAGTAAGTGCTGCTGTGGGGCAGTTGAAATGTGAGCTGTCAGAAATGTGATTAGAACTGTAACAGTCAGACTTCTGTCTGGAGGAAGATAAACTGGGCACACGCATCAGTCTCCTCATCCCATACAAAACCCTCAGGATGGCTGAAAAGAAAGAAGAAAGAAAATATGGCTATACTTGAAAGCAAAAAGGGAATCTATTGGGGAAATAGAAACTGCTAGAAGACTCTGATTGTTGGAGAGCAACTAGGACTATATCAAAGATAAAGAGCAGGCCAGCAGATGGCCCAACTGTGATCTCGCTGGGCTCCCACATAGCTGACCATGGTTTAAGTTCCAGATCCAGTGACTTGAAACTCATACCAGGAGTGTGTGCATGCGTGCCCAAGATCCCTGGAGGAGAAGGGATTGCAGTGTGGCCAATTCTCTTGAGGGATTTCTCACTTTCCCTCTCACTGTCTCTGTCTCTTACTCTTTCTGGTGGAGTACACATGCCCTAAGGCAAAATCCTCTAAAAATAAATAAATAAATAACTAGCTAGCAGCAGCTGACATGGCACAGGTGGTGGGTCCACACAGAAGGGCTCCGTGCCTGTAGTACAAGAAGTGGAAGTGGAACGGGCTGATATCGTACCACAGAATGATGAACTGTGGTCCCATGGAGAGGGCCGTGAGGCAAGATGTCCCTGTCCGAGTTTTCTCCCACTTCTGCTAACTTATCAGGGACAGAAATTAGTAAAAACAATGTTAGGTATCTAGATAAGTAATTATTGTAAAACAAGATGTTTGAAATGGCAAGTTTGAACTAGATTACCAGATGACATGATATCCACGTGGAAGAAGAGAGTAGGTAGGAACAGGTGTGGAGGGCAGAGGGAAGTAAGACAGTGATGCCATGACATGATGTTCATGACTCCAGGACTAGCACAGAGGGGCAGGACCCTGATCATGGGAAGCACCTGAGAGGGACCAGGAGCTTCAGTATCCAGAGACCAGCTACAACTTTTTAAATTTTATTTGCTTATTTTTTTAATTTGACCACAGAGGGACAGAGTGAGAAAGAGGAAAAGTGAGAAAGCAAGCTGCCAGGTTTGGGACTCGAACTGCCATGGGCCATGTGGGAATCCAGTACCCTTAATCATCATGCCACCTGCTGGTACCTGTAATTCTTTAAAATCCCATTTCTCCATGGTTGTGTCTAAGCGTGGATCTGAAATACCCAGTAAGTGCTGCTGTGGGGCAGTTGAAATGTGAGCTGTCAGAAATGTGATTAGAACTGTAACAGTCAGACTTCTGTCTGGAGGAAGATAAACTGGGCACACGCATCAGTCTCCTCATCCCATACAAAACCCTCAGGATGGCTGAAAAGAAAGAAGAAAGAAAATATGGCTATACTTGAAAGCAAAAAGGGAATCTATTGGGGAAATAGAAACTGCTAGAAGACTCTGATTGTTGGAGAGCAACTAGGACTATATCAAAGATAAAGAGCAGGCCAGCAGATGGCCCAACTGTGATCTCGCTGGGCTCCCACATAGCTGACCATGGTTTAAGTTCCAGATCCAGTGACTTGAAACTCATACCAGGAGTGTGTGCATGCGTGCCCAAGATCCCTGGAGGAGAAGGGATTGCAGTGTGGCCAATTCTCTTGAGGGATTTCTCACTTTCCCTCTCACTGTCTCTGTCTCTTACTCTTTCTGGTGGAGTACACATGCCCTAACGCAAAATCCTCTAAAAATAAATAAATAAATAACTAGCTAGCAGCAGCTGACATGGCACAGGTGGTGGGTCCACACAGAAGGGCTCCGTGCCTGTAGTACAAGAAGTGGAAGTGGAACGGGCTGATATCCTACCACAGAATGATGAACTGTGGTCCCATGGAGAGGGCCGTGAGGCAAGATGTCCCTGTCCGAGTTTTCTCCCTCTTCTGCTAACTTATCAGGGACAGAAATTAGTAAAAACAATGTTAGGTATCTAGATAAGTAATTATTGTAAAACAAGATGTTTGAAATGGCAAGTTTGAACTAGATTACCAGATGACATGATATCCACGTGGAAGAAGAGAGTAGGTAGGAACAGGTGTGGAGGGCAGAGGGAAGTAAGACAGTGATGCCATGACATGATGTTCATGACTCCAGGACTAGCACAGAGGGGCAGGACCCTGATCATGGGAAGCACCTGAGAGGGACCAGGAGCTTCAGTATCCAGAGACCAGCTACTAAAGTCCCTGCTTTAACACAGCATCTCACCTCCACTCCACTTCCCGGAAAGCAAGCCTAGTACTAGCCATGGCAGCAGCTACCACCCTCCCCAGAGCAAACAGGCAGTAGAGAGTCCAGTGGAAATCCTAGCCACACAGAACCACACAATCAAAGACCGTCAGATACCGGGAGAAAGACTACACCACAAAAGGGAGCCCAAAAGTCAACAACAGAGGAACTGACTCCTGAGGAAATGAAGTTAATGGAACCTCTCTGATGCAAGTGTTCAAAATAAAAGGAAATAAAGGTAAACAGAGACACACCACTAAAACAAAAATATCTAAGGACTAGTAAGCCTCTGATGAAGGAAAAAGATACAATTATTCAATAAATACTTAAAATTTAACTAGTAATGAAAATTACTAGTAATGAAATTAAGAGGAAATGCTATGTTATCTATTGAGTAGTTGGAAAAGTCATGACATGTTTTTCTGTGCAAAATGCATCATCACTTTTCTGACAACCCGATAATAAATTGAGAACTATCAAAAGTAACTTGAATGTAGGGACTAGCAGGTGGTGTGGTAGTTAAGGTGCTGGACACTCCCATATGGCCAACCATGGTTGGAGTCTCAGATCTAGTGGCTCACTTTCTCGTCCCTTTCCCCCCCTCCCTGTGTGTCTCTCTCTAGCCAAATTAAAATAAATTAATGAATAAATAAAAATGTTTTAAAAAGTAACTTAAACGTAAATTTTAAAAATAAATAAATAAATAAAAACTTTTTTAAAACAAAGTAACTTATTCAGCATTAGTGAAGGGTAAGACAGACTTGGGTTCATTCACTGGTGGGTATGGTATAAACTGGATTCATTTTGCAAGATATACGGAGTCTTTAAAATGCAGAAATTATAGGGCCAGCAGGTGGCATGGTGGTTAAGGCGCTGAGCTCCCAAATGGCTGACTGTAGTTCAAGTCCCAGATCTAGAAGCTGGAAACTCACACTGGGCAGATGTGCATGAGTGCCCAGTCCTGAGAGGGCAATGGAGGAGAAGGGATTGTGGTGTGGTCATCTCCTTTGAGGGTGATTTCTCACTTTCTGTCTCTCTGTCTCTCTGGCAAGCACATGCACGCTATGACAAAAATCTTAAAAAAGAAAAAAAAAAGTTTAATATGAAAGCTATGAGAGTCAGTCCAAGGAGTGACAAAGAGTTGCTTCATCTAGAGCCTAGTTATCTATTTCCACCTCCTTTCTCCCCACCCCTCACCCTGCTGATGGTCCCCTACACTCCTGCCTCCTTTGGTGCTAACATGATCACTCTACAGTACTCAGCTGAACATCTGATAGTAGCTTTCGTTGACTGATGCCACACTTCTGTGTGGTGCTATGGCCTGGGCATTCTATTATTCTGTATTAGCCAATTTAATCTTTTTAAGACTCTTATGAGGTAGGTCGTGTTAGCCCCTTTTTAAAATGAGGAATTGAAGCCAGGAGAGGCTTAGTGACTTGCCCAGGGGGAGGCAAGGCTGGGAGCCAGGTTCTCCTTCATGTTTCCCTCCTCCCCTCCCCTGCTTTGATTCATGAGGTCTCTTGGAACTCCCCTGGCCTTCCAGGCTGGGGCTGAGTCATTGCTGATTACCAGAGCCTGGCCCAGAGCCTGGCATAGAGGGACTCAGGGAACATTGATTCAATTCTATGGAAACTTTCCTCAGGAGACTGAGGCCCAGTGAGACACAATGACCAGGAAATATCACACAACCCAGGCTGATTTCTGGTTCCACATGGTGAGCTCAGTGAGCACCATGCTGGCCACTTGATGGGCAGCAGAAGAGATGGTTCCACTGCTCAGTGCAGAGGAGGAAGAGATGTGTGTATGTGTGTGACTATGTATGTGCATCCATGTGATGCCTCCCGTAATGCAGCCACCTGTAAGTCCTGATCTGCCTTAGTGAAGCCCAGCCTCCTGCCTTGGCGTTCAGAGGTAGATACAGTGGTGTGCTGAGACTGGCTTGTACAGCTTGGAAGAACCAACTGACCAACTGTCATGCTATCAAGAATTTTGCAAGCCAATTGTTTAGTGCCACTATTGGTAAGTATTAAAGCACATAAATGTGGGGACCAGCAGTTGGCACAATGGCTGTCGCTGGACTCCCATGTAGTCGACTGCAGTTCAAGTCCTAGACTCAGTGGTGTAAACTCATGCTGGGTGCCCAAGATCCTGAGAGGAGAAAGGAGGAGAAGGGATTGCGGTGTGGCCATCCTCCCTGGGGGGTGATTTCTCGCTTTCTGTCTCTCTGTCTCTCTCTGTCTTTCTGGCAAGCACACATGCCCTATAGCAAGAACCTCTCAAAAAAAAAAAAAGTACATAAATGTGCAATAAAAAAAATAAGGTAAAAGACAAACATAATAAAGGTAATATCCATCACTTCTTAACTATTTTTTTTAACATTTTATTTATTTATTTATTGTGATTTTTGGGCCACTAGGTCTGGAACTTGAACTGCAGTCAGCTGTGTGGGAGTCCAGCATTTCAACTATCATGCCCTGCCAGCTCCACTTCCTAACTATTGTGCCACCTTTCACTATTATCGGTGTCCCCGAGGTTATTTACACTTGTCATATCTGTATGAAGGAAATACTAAGCTATGGTGTGCTACTGTGCATTTCCTCTAAGGTTTGTGTTCAGTGACATCATGCACTTGAAATCAGTCCTAGTGAGAGTATTTACACCATGGGAATTGGCAAATACTGCAACTTAGAGCTTAATTGAAGATTCAGCTTATAGATTGTCTAGAAAGTAATGGGAAAATGTTGATAACGTTACTAATAAACAAATGTTATGCTTGTAGCCGTTGCATCATGGAGAAATTGAAGAAATATTCTAATAGAATTGGAAAACGTTTATCTCATTCAGCGAAGAAGCAGTTCCTGTCAACTGACTTACATCTTGACTTCATTGTTTCATATTTGTCTTACTCACTGAAGTAAATAAAAATGTCAACCAGCATCCCTGTGCACACTATGCTTCTTCCTTATTTGCAGTCGTAGGTTGGCTATAGATGCAAGGGTTCAGCAAAAATCAATCAAAGCATTCTGTGAGGACTAATTAGTAGATGAAATTTTTGGCTGGGTGGATAAAGTGCGTCATGTATTTTATTATGTGTCAGTTGTGAGTGACAGCTCTGTAATATCAGAATAATTTATAATGTACCTATGCTGATACATGCAATTTTTTTTTCAGAGAGCCAGCGATTACACATTTCCCAGCATGTCATTGGGCATATGTCACTCTGGCTTTGAGGATGTTCAAGTTTAGAGATCCAAGGTAAATATTAACTACGCTCATTCCTACGTTCATTCCTACGCTCTATGTTGCACAAGTCCCTTCCCTACTCTCTAAAATGAGGTGTACCAGATCGATGGTTTTGTTTTGTTTTGTTTTGTTTTTCAGAGAGATTTTTTGCTATAGGGCATGTGAGCTCGCCAAAGAGACAGAAAACGAG
This sequence comes from Tupaia belangeri chinensis, assembly GCF_000334495.1. Lineage (NCBI taxonomy): Eukaryota > Metazoa > Chordata > Mammalia > Scandentia > Tupaiidae > Tupaia > Tupaia belangeri. The sequence goes on from NW_006159568.1 coordinate 1,464,190, forward strand.
AAATCACCCCCCCCCAGGGGGATGGCCATACCACAACCTCTTCTCCTCCATTCTGTTCTCAAGATCTTGGGCATGCATGCACGTGTGCCTGGCCTGAGTTTTAATCCACTGGGTCTGGGACTTGAACAGCAGTCGCCAATGCGCGAGTCCAGCAATGTAACCATTACGTCATCTGCTGGTGCCACCAGATCAATGTTTTTAAGTTGCTTGAGCGCAAGTCATAGTTGTATGTATTGCACACAACACACAGTTACCTCCATGACCCAGTTCAGATGTGCACACATCAGTGAGTGTGTGTGTGTGTGTGTGTGTGCACATGTGTTTAGCAAAATTTCACAAAAAATACCCTTACTAGGCTCAGCATCATTTGGTATTTGTAATTTGGTTCAATTCATTTCTGTTCTGTCTCATTCCACTTGATAAAATGCTGGTCATAACCACTAAATTAATTTTGCAACCTACTAATGTGTTGAAACCAACCAAAAAAAAAAAACAACCTTCACCATCATTTGATTGCTAGGTCCATTTGTGACTCAGTGCCACATTTGGCAAGTATGTGTTTTTGCAAAACAGGTTCCTAAATACCATGACTTGCCCAGGTGTGTAAATAGCCAATAGGTCATTCTGAACATCTAGCCCAGGTCTTATCACCCTTCTCCAGAACTGTGGCCACAGCCTCTTTGCTCACTTCGCTGGTCCAGAGTCTTCCTCTCCCCTTCCCCATCCTGCCTCATCCCATCTTAGCCTCCCAAGTTCTCTAGCACTCATGGCTTCCACTTCATGCTATAGGTGTTGTCTTCCCATCTAATCTCCCACTCAGGCTGTGGGCTTCTAGATGCTTGTTTTATCCTGGGACCAGCAGATGGTGGAATGGTTACATTGCTGGATTCCCACATAGTCAACCATAGTTCGTGTCCCAAACTCAGCGGCTTAACACTCACACCAGCCATGTGTGTCTATATGCCCAAGATCCCAAGAGGAGAACAGAGGAGAAGGGATTGCTGCGTGACCATGCTCCCTGGGGGGTGATTTCTCACTTTATATCTCTCTGGTGAGTGCACACACCCTGTAGCAAAAATCTCTCTCTTGGGAAAAAAAAAGGAAAGAAAGAAACTTGTTTTATTTGACTTCTAATTCTGACCATCTCCCATCTATTCTCTATCCTTGAGACAATGTACATAATAAATCCAAGTACTCTCTGGTCAAATTAAAATAAATGAATGAATAAATAAAATAAAAATAAATAAATAAATAAATAAATCCAAGTAAGTGCTTGCTGAATGAATGAGTAAAAGAAAGAAGAAAGGAGAGAATGGAGGGAGGGAGATGGAGGGAGGGCAAGAAAGAGAGAGAGAGAGAGATCTGTATATACTCCCCATGCAAGCGGCTAGCCTGTACCCTGTCCACCCCTGCAACACCCCCATCCACTCCTGGCCACAGAGTCATAGAGACTCAAGACTCTAGAATCCACCCCCATCAGAGGTTTCAAGTCTTCCCCAGCCTCACCCCACCACCACTGGCCAGCTGTGAAACCCATCGGCACTTGCGGCTTCCTCCCAACTGAGTCAGGGGACCCAGTGGGCACAGCACTGGCTCTGGAGCCAGGCAGCCCTGAGAGTGAGTCAGCTCCATCCACCACACCCAGCTGTTGATAGCGTGAGCCAAGCTTCTCTGGACCTTCTTATCCGAAAGTGACTCTGAGACCTCCTTTCCGGGGCTGTGAACCTGGACATGCTCTGTGCCCAGGAGCGCTACTCCTCTTTCTCCCCTCTCTCTGCCTCTGGACAGCTCTAACCAAAGAGATGAGCATTTGCTTCTGCAGAACTGGAAAGGGTCCCTCACTAGTGGTGCTTCTACCTCCTCAGACCCCAGACCCTAGGCCCTCTCTGCTCTGTGTCCCCAGAGTGTCTGGATAGCCCTCCTCCAGGCTGAGGGTCTGCCTGGATCTACCTCCTCTGCCCTTCCCCAGCCCCTGTCATGGTCAGCAGGCTGGCATTGCGGGTTCCTGCTTGGGCTGGGGCTGGGATCTTCCCCTGGGTCCCTAACTTCACAATGGACTGCAGCGCCTTGTCTGGTTAAACAGTAGCCACAGCACTGCCCACACCTGGCCCATGACCAGATGTGGGCTTTGGGCCACCTGGTGCTATTGACCGGGTGGCCTAAAGCCCGTACCTTTGCCCAGAACAGCCCAGCTGTCCTCCAAAATCACCAGCCTCCTCAGAGGGCCTCATGGGAAAAGGCCCAGATATGAAAAATCACTTTGAGTCCTTCCCAGCTCTGTTGCTAAATGCTGTGACTCCTTGTGCTCAGGGGACCAGGGGTCTCAGTTTGGTCACTTGTGAATCGAGAGGGCTGGACTGCTTGAGACATGGCCGCCATCATAGCAGCCACTTCACTACCAGAACTGCATTTCTGGGGGGTCTGTGTCCCTCACTTGGGGGAGGGGCTCCTTGAGGGGTAGGGACCCTTCTCCTTCATCTCGTCGTCAAGCTCATGGCTCCTCATCTGGCAACAGAAAGTCCTCACTGGTACTTCCTACGCAGCTGGTGGAAACCAGAAACCCTCAGGACCTACTGTGCACCAACTGTGCTTTAAGGGCTGTGCGTTTCTGAGCTAGTTTCGTCCCCACTACAGTCCTTTGAGAGAGGTTCTGCTCACACCCCATTTCACAGATGAGACGCTGAGGCAACGAAAGCTCAAGAAATTATCCATGTATGTACACCTAGCCAGTGAGGGAGCCAGATTCCGAACTCTGACAATCTGTCAAATTCTGATTCCTTGAAGCCATTTTTAGCTCCAATGGGCAGGAAAGGCTGAGACCTCTCATAACAAAGGCAAGATAATAGCGGGGATTTGCCATGGTTTGAGAGTGAACTGTGTACCAGATGGCGTGCCCACAGCTTTATATGTATATATATATATATATATATATATGTATTTGGAGTCTTTGTTATAGGGCGTGTGCACTCGCCAGAAAGGCAGACAGAGACAGAGAGACAGAAAGCAAGAAATCACCCCCAGGGGGATGGCCACGCCACAATCCCTTCTCTTCCATTCTCC
>NW_006159568.1:1467280-1476549 GCF_000334495.1 Tupaia belangeri chinensis
ATCCCTTCTCTTCCATTCTCCTCTCGGGATCTTGGGCACGCACGCACACACACACACACACGCCCGGCGTGAGTTTTAAGCCACCGGGTCTAGAACTCGAACTGCGGTCGACTACATGGGAGTCCAGCAATATAGCCATTATGCCAAATGCTGGTCCCTGCATGCTCACAGCTTTAAGAATTCCATGGGGTGGGGGCCGGAAGGTGATATGGTGGTTTAAGGTGCTGGACTCTCACATGGCCTATGACAGTTCGAGTCCCGGACCTGGCAGCTCGCTTTCTCATTTTTTCTCTCTCTTTCTCTCTCTCTGTATTTTTCTGGTCAAATTGAATAATAATAATAATTTAATTTAATAATAATAAATAATAAACTAATAGTTAAATAAATCATTCTTTTTTTTTTCAAGAGAAAGAGATTTTGCTCTAAGGCACATGTGTTCACCGGAGAGGCAGAGAGAGAGAGAAAGTGAGGAATCACCCCCAGGAGGATAGCCATGCTACAATCCCTTCTTCTCCATCCTCACTTACTCTCTCTCTCTCTGTTTCTCTTGGTGAATACACTTATAGCAAATTTTTAAAAATACTACTAATAATTATAAGTAAAATTAAATAAATATGTAATTAAAAATAAAAGGAAAAAATACCTAAAAAAAGAAAAAGAATATCAAGGCCCCAGAGGGCACAACTGGCACCAAGGGCTGGGTTGAGCTCTGGGTTCAGACCAGATTTTCCATTTGAGTCCAGACCACAGGACCAATTGCCTGCCACCTGGTTGCCTCTTTTTGGCTATGCCATGGGCACCTGGTCCAACAGGTCCCAACCGAACATCCCAACCTGCGCCTCCTCTGGGGTCCCCATCTCAGGAATGGCGCAATTACCCACCATGAGTCCAAGTCAGAGACCAAGAGTGCCCTTGGCCCCTTCCTCTCCATCCGCGCTGAACCCAGGTACGCCTTTCCACACTCCACCACCCAGACCCAGGCCACTGTCACCCTGCTCTGCACCACCACAGTAGCCTCCTGCGTGGCCTCTACCCTGGGACCAGAGAGACCTTCCTAAAAATCCACATCTGACCACCTCGGCCCCCTGTCACGTGACTCTTGGCCTTCCCCTTCTCTCCCAGCCCATGGAGCCCCACTGGGAGAAGGGGAGCAGGGGCCAATTTTCTCACCCTCCCAGTTCCAGCTCCCTGCTGCCCCAGCTGGCTCCCTGTGCTCTCTGCTTGCCTGCCCTTCCAGTGGGCCCTCTGCTCTGGTCCTTTCCATCCACTGCTCTCAGCGCACTCCCCGTGGTCCCCATGCCTGCCCTCCAGGGGGGTCCCTCTCTAAGTGACTCTCACCAAGTCTCTCTGTGCTTTCTCTTTTGTCCTCCACAGTGTCCCCTCAACGTTCTGACAGACACCATGACTCCAGGAGGCGATGGTCCTATTTTGGTTATATTTTGGAGCAGCCTTTTCAGTTCTTAGACAGTAAACATTTGACGGTTAGAGTAAGAATTCCTTATCCCTGCCCCCTGGGCAGCAGTTTACAGTGCTGTAGTCCTTTCATGTTTGTTCTCATGTGATCTTTTTTTTTCTTTTCATTTTTTTTTAGAGTTTTTTTTTTTTTTTTTTTTTGAGAGGTTTTCGCTACAGGGCGCATGCACTCGCCAGACAGACAGAGAGAGACATAGACAGAAAGCGAGAAGTCATCCCCCAGGGGGGATGGTCATGCCACAATCCCTTCTCCTCCATTCTCCTCTCGGATCTTGGGCATGCACGCACACGCACCCGGCGTGAGTTTTAAGCCGCCGGGTCCGGGACACAAACCACGGTCGACTACGTGGGAGTCCAGTGACATAGCCATTACGCTAACTGCTGGTTCCCTTTTTTGAGGTTTTTTTACTATTGGGTGTGTGCGCTTGCCAGAGAAAGAGAGACAGAGAGAGAGAAAGCGAGAAATCACCCCCCTGGGGCGGGGGGATGGCCACACTGCTCTCCCTTCTCCTCCATTCTCCTCTCAGGATCTTGGGCACGCACGCACATGCGCCCGGCGTGAGTTTATGCCACTGGGTCCGGGACTCAAACCGCGGTCGACTACATGGGAGTTTAGCGACATAGTCATTACATTAACTTCTGGTCCCTCATATGATCTTTTCAAAGCTGTGGGTTGGGAAAGACTGGGGTTATTATACCTCATTAAACAGATATCTGAGGAAATGGAAGCTTTAAGATTTGCCAGAAACCACAGAGCCAGAATCTGAACCCACGTTCTCTAACACCATACCCGTGGTCTGAACTGGAGAAAAAAGATAATCTGTTTACTGTCCCAGAACCCTTTCATGGTTCTTTCCTTTATGCCAGTTGCAAATTTGCTAAACCCAGCCTTGCTCCTGGTTTCCATTAACCAGCAACATCAAAACAGTTGCCCCAAACAGGGTCTTATCCAGCATGACCCAGCCCAGGTCCTCCTCTAAAAACCCACCTTGTGGTTACAGTAAGCATCTGGGTGAAGTGGTTCTGCCTGAAGCCCCGGTGGGTGCTTCGCCGGTGGATGAAGCGTCTCTGGAATGTTCTTTGGCCTCCTCTGGGCTCTTGGTTATGACTGCTTCTGATGAGCTGGTGTTCTGCCCAGTTCTCTTCACAGCACCCAAAAACTCACAGAAAAGACAAACACGCAGTCAAATATTTACCCGAGAGATGAAAGCAAGCGGCAGCCTCTTCCTCATCTTAGGACACTGCTGGCTATGCTTCTGCTCTTCCTGCCTCTCGTGTGGGAAGGCGGAAGCTGCTCTCCCTTCTTCCTCTCCCTTGGACTCTCGCTGTCCCCTCTCAGGCCCCTGCTGTGGGCACTGGCCTCTGAACTGTCCAAGAGGACCAGCAGCTAGGGCCCCTTGGGCTGACTGTAAAAATTATTATAGGCAATAAACTAGGACTCTGCCTCAAGACAATAAACTGGAACCACTGGCTTCCAGATCCTTCTTGGAAATAATTCAGCCCTTTTGCTGGAAAAAGAGCTGGAGAGGTTCAGAACTGAACCCCTCACACATAGCAGAGCCAGCTATGATCTGCCAGGTATTCCTGCTCCCCTTCCATAAAGTCGGGCTGTTGCTAGACAGGGTCCTCATAGCCAAGTTCTGCTTCCCAGTTGCTCTGTCATCTGGAAGTAAATATGGCTGGCTGTCTCCAGCGAAATGTGACCAGAAGTGGTATATGCCACTTCCAGGCCAAGACAGAGGAAGAAAGTACATCTTTTCTTCCTTCTCCTTCTCCATCTGCCGGCTAAACTCTAAGGCTCTTAAGGAATTGGAATCCCTGAGTCCTTGAATCACTATGTAGAGAAAATTGTCCTCCTCTCACAGACTAGTGTATGAGCAAGAAATAAAATTCTATTGTAACAAGCCAGTGCCGTGTGGGGCTTGTTTGTTACAGCAGCTAGTGCTGCTTTGGCTAACATACACAGAATATGGAGGATTTACGAAACTGCCATGTGGCCCCAGTTCTTCTTCTTCTTTTCTTCCTCTCCTTCACCTTCTTCTTTTCACTTTTGATGTAGGGTGTGTGCATTCTTCTGGGGAGAGAGAAGAAAGTGAAAAATCACCCCCATAGGTGGGATGACCACACCACAATCCTCTGCCCTCTTGGGATTTTGGACACACACACACACACACACACACACACACACTTAAGCCACAGGGTCCAGGACTCGAACCATGCAGTCAAGCCATGTGGGATCCAGCCTCCCCACTGACCACACCACCTGACTAGGCCCCAGTTCTTTATCATAAGAATAAAGCCTCATTTTAACTTAATCACCTCTTTAAAGGTTCTGTTTTTAAATTCAGTCACATCCTAACTTACTGGGAGTTGGGTACTTTAACATGTGAATATGAAAGAGGTAGGGGCTTGCGATGGGGGACACAATTCAACCCATGACACTCTTGATCTAACCAGCAATGCGGAGTTCAGAGGACGTGGATTAATGAACGGAACCGTAGGGACAAGCCCAGGCCACTTGCATTTGCATACTCCCATCCCTCCGCTCCTGCTAGGAATACCTCCTTCTGGTTCTGCCTATCGACTTCACTTCAATTTTTTAAATCCTAAGTCAAGCATCGTGCCTGCTGCAAAGCATCTGCCGATCATCATGATGTGCTCGCGCTGTTCGTGGCGGGGTCTGTGTCGCTCTCCTGTCACGTGCACAGGCATTCTTCATCTGTTCCCTTAACGCACTCTGATGGAGCAGCATAAACGTGGCCCGGAGGGCGGGCTTGGGAACCAATGCCACCGTCTGGTAGCTGTGTTTCACTGGTCAAGTTTTACCCCTCGGAGCCTGTTTTATGTGGGGGAAGCTCTCCCTATTGTATGGACATACGAGGGTGAAATGAGCTATTATATGGAGAAGGCTCAGGGTCCTGACACCCAGGGAGCACTCAGTGACCACTAGCTCGCTGCACCTGCAGTGAGCCAACTCTGGCTGAGATGCTGAGTACACGGTCGCAGCGCAGTTGACTGTGTCCAAGTCCCAGCTGCCCCGCCAGATCCCAGTGACCCGGAAGCCATGGCACCATTGTACTCAGCACGATGTCTGGGATACTGGGGGGCAGGGGATGGTGGTGGCCACAGATGCTTGTTCTTCAAAAGACAGTGGTTTAGGAAAAATGAAAATGAGAAATACAAAGTTGAGTACAGCACAACTCTCTTACTGGGCGTCTAGAAACAAAGAAACACCGTAAGTGTATTTTGCCTGAAAGCAGGCCCTCTGCTTCACTGAGTAATTCTCCACGCATCTCTTCACATAGTCCGGAGAAAAGTCTTGTAAAGGTCTTCTTCCAGGCCCCAGAGAAGCTATCTCTCCCAGCTGGATACTTCCTGGCCCCACTGCCCAGGCTTGAAATGGATGTTTTAAATTATCAGATGGTCAAGGGGCTCCCCTCACAATTCTGCAATTCTCTGCACACCAATAAGGAGGAGTCCTTGTTGAATTGTCACCGACCGCCTAGGAAGGTTGCGAAGGCCGTTACCTTCAAGTGTAGAAAAGGTAAGACATGTGTTCCCAAATGCCTAAATTCAGGAACGTTTCATATGGAGTAATAAGGACCCTTTTCTAGAAGCTACCACGCTCCACATGTGGCCACTTTGAACTCTCAGTAACTTTGCTTGGTAGATTTCATTTTCCCTCTTCCATCCAGGCTTTCTCATCCAAGTATTGAATTTGAATACAGAATTTACCCTGTATCTTCAGAACATTTCAACATTTGATTTCTCTCCACTGTGCTAACTTATGCAAGTCTTTTAGAATACTGCTTCTTCCACCCAATATATAATCATTTCTCTTGCTAGCTTTGGGGCATTTGAATACTCTCCCTGACTTGATCCAGGCTAATTGAAAAATAAATAAATAAATAAAGAGAACAAAGCCCTGTGGTACTCCACCACAGACCTCTTTCCAAGATCTATGTAAGAGCCATATGGTTGACAGAGTGAGAAAACAGCGGAGTGACTACACCAGAACCCAGCTTAGAAAGAGTTACTGTATTTGGTCTCCGTGTTTAGCAGGAGTCAGAGGTTGGCGAGGTCACCGAGGGAAATCCTACGGCATAGCATGAAGGCAGTGCTTGTTTCCTGAATGTTGGGAGCTTATCATGGGATGGCTTTTATTTACTCCATAGAGATAGGCTTATTCATGAAATTTAGACACAAAATAACTCAGGTTTCTGGAGACATAGAACAGTTTCTTTATTCAGTAGTATTGATGGCTTTCTGGGGCAGATGTGACCTTGACTAAGCATTGTTGTTCTCTTGTCGGAAGACAATGAAGGTAATCTATATTTCGATCCTGACCTTTGTCTGTTCGCAAACCGGCTTGGTTCTCCCCTGCTGGCAGAATAAAGACAGACTCCTTAGCTGGAGATTTACTGACCTTTGTGCTTGGGTTCCAACTTATCTTTTCAGACTGCCTAGTTAAGACTCTTCTCTGGGTGAGCCCACTCAATTTCATTCATGCCACAAGTATTTATGAAGTAGCTAGTACCAAGGACCACGTGAGTCCCGAGCATAGGTGCTCTTGGGATACCCCTTGTTCCTTCTCCCCAGGTCGGCCAAGACCCTGGCCTAAGCACGGTACCCTCCCTGGGAGGGTTGTAGTGCTTTGCAGTTTCACACAGAAAGCAGAGACAGGGAAGAGACGGGTACACAAGAAAGTGGACTGGCACAAACTACTGTGATGGGGCTACCAGGGACAGGAGGAGGAGGGCAGATCCTGCAAAGGCCAGATCTAGAGTCAGGAATGGAGTCCATTTAAACTGATGCTGCAACCATGTGCAAGGAACAGAGCCCTGGGCTGGGACACCATACACCTGGGTCCTCACCCAGCTCTGCCTGGACAGCTGCACACTCTTGAAGAAGTCCCTTCCTATCCTGTGCTACAGTCACCCCCTCTGTAAAGTGAGAGTATCAGAGGTGGTTCCTTTTTCCTTTCTCTTTCTTTCTTTCTTTCTTTTCTTTTCTTTCTTTCTTTCTTTCTTTCTTTCTTTCTTTCTTTCTTTCTTTCTTTTTCTTTCTTTCTTTCTTTTTCTTTCTTTCTTTCTTTCTTTCTTTCTTTCTTTCTTTCTTTCTTAGTCCCTTCCTATCCTGTGCTACAGTCACCCCCTCTGTAAAGTGAGAGTATCAGAGGTGGTTCCTTTTTCCTTTCTCTTTCTTTCTTTCTTTTTCTTTCTTTCTTTCTTTCTTTCTTTCTTTCTTTCTTTCTTTCTTTCTTCTTTTTTCCTTTTTAATTCTTTTTTTTCCCCTCTTTTTTTTTGGAGAGGTTTTTGCTATAGGGCGCGTACACTCACCAGAAAAACAGAGAGAGAGAGAGAGACAGAAAGCGAGAAATCACCCCCAGGGGGGATGGCCACACCACAATCCCTTCTCCTCCATTCTCCTCTTGGGATCTGGGGCACGCACACACATGCGTCCAGCGTGAGTTTAAGCCACCGGGGCCGGGACTTGAACCACAGTTGACTACATGAGTCCAGCAACATAGCCATTATGCTAACTGCTGGTCCCCTCTTTCTTTTTCTTTCTCTTTTAGTTTTGTTATTGGGCGCATGGGCTTACCAGAGAAAGATATAGAGACAGAAGGAAAGTGAGAAATCACTCCCAGGGGTATGGCCACACCATGAACCACCAGGACCAGGACTTGAACTATGCAGTTGGTCATTTGTGATCCAGCTACCTTAACCTCCATGCCACCTGCTGGCCCCAGAGGTGGCCTCTAAAAACCCAGCATAGGTGTCATCTCAATGGAGCCTTCCCTGACTGCCTCACTGGTCCCACTGCTTCAGGCAGGGTCATACCTGTGAACATTCAGTGATTTCTGAAAGCATCCCATCTCTCCTCCTGACCAAGAGCTCCTCCTCCTAGTACTTTGGCTCATAGTTATTACGAAGTATGTACTGAATGGAATGAAATATGGGAAACTTTGCCACTTCTAGATACATAGTTCCTGAATTTTCCACAAGGTGGCGCTTTTCTACAAGTGGCCACAGCACTCACCCTGCATTTCCGCGGAGGTTCTAAAGAGATGCTGATAAGAGAGGAGAACCAGGACGGAGTGTCCTGGGACGCTCATCCTCCGTCCGCCTGGGTGTATGCTGTCCCCTTCCTCTCCTTTCCTGTGTTGGAAAAAGTCTTCCGCTTTTATTCTCAGAATCCTCATGCATACATAATGTCACCTCTTTCATTAAAAGGAACAGAGCTCTTATGTAAATGTGCCTCTGTGATCAGGGATCCCAGTCTGCGTTAAGTACACATTAATTTCATAATAATGACACTACTCAGTTACTACCCCCTCAATATTTGCATAAAAGCAGGCAAATCTTTACTGTATACATTTATTTGCCAACTGTGGCCATGCTTTGTCCAGCCCAGGTCTCAGGGTCAGACCCTGTGCTAACGGGAATGGTGGCTGACTTTGTGGGACTTACAGACCGCTCACCCAACCTTACAGCTCTGACTCTGTTCTTTGCCAACATTCACCCTTGATCTCCTTCAAGGATAAGGAGCTCATACAGAGTGCAATCTGTCAGACAGCAATGCAGACCCAAGCCGCCGAGGCTGAGCCTAGGTTGCACCATTTCCAAGCTTGCTGGCTGGCTGCCAAGCTGGGAATCTGGCCCTAGTGCCATCTTAGGCCTCACCTCGCACACGGCACTGCAGCTTTCTCCTCACTCCTTACGTGCCCTGTTCTCTCCAGTCTTCGTACCTTCCAACATACTGTTCCCTCCTCCTCCCTCCTCCCAGGCCACACCTGCTGGCTCTCTGAGATTCCATTTAGGAAGCGCCTTCTCCAGAAAGCCTTACCTATCTCTTGTTCCCAATACTTTTCTATAGGAGCATTTATTGAACAAAAATCACTTCCTCATTTGCCTCCCCTGAGCCCCTTCTTAAGCACATAGTACATGGCTTGCTCATATATGACCCCAGTGCCCAGCCCAGGCCTGGCATGCAGTCCTAGGCCTGCTGAGAGCTTGCTGAATGGAGAGTGCTTGTGTCAACAAATCAATGAATCCTGTACCAAGGGGAGCTGAAAGCCACCTTCCTCCCTAACAGGGGAAACACTAAAGAATAAGAAAAAAACCTGACTCTGCTTGTATGTTGATCCTGGCTTAGCAAGGGATTAAATGCTCTTTAGCACAACAACGGTACTTTATTATTTTGAAAGAAAAGGGCCAAAAGCCAGTTCATAAGGAGCAAACTTTCTATTATCCTAGAGTGCACTCACACAGACCTTGTAGACCAGGCTGGGTGGTCTTCTACAAAAATGAATCCTTCTGTTGGCAAGATGCTTTCTTTTTCAATTGTTTGTGAGGAAACCTGTGGTGGCTGTTTTGCTCTCCTGGGAGGAAAAGAACGTTCCAAGGGCTTCTTCTTGGCCTTGCCTCTAGGAATAGCCCTGTCCCTGTGTGTCACAGACTCGAGATGCTGCTGGGTGCCAGTGTGTCCATTCTGCTCAGAACTGAGAGATTAACCACAGGGTGGGACCACTGTGATCTGAACTTAGGTCCTGACCTGTGAGCCTCTGCATAGTGGGCAACCATGGCTTACTTCAGCAGATGGCCAGCAGTCTGCTGGGAGGGTTTACAAAGTCCTTCTGGAAGGAGATCCAGTCTCCCTTTCAAACAAGGGGCTCTGGGTCTAAATTAGGTCTGAAACTGGAACAGCGACCCTAGTTCTCCAGTACGACCATTAAATCAACTTTTGGACATGGGACATGAAGTTTTTCCTGTTAGAGCAGTAACATTTCAGCA
>NW_006159568.1:1476580-1481113 GCF_000334495.1 Tupaia belangeri chinensis
CTCATTTATGTTATTCCTATGGATATTGTGACAATTGGCCAATGCCCGAGGTTCCTATGGATCAACTCCTGTGATTGCTCCCTAACCCTGCTGCGTAGTAAGGTATCTGTGCTCTGCTATGTCTTGGGCAGTCAAGTGTTACCACCTGGCCTCTGCCATTCTGAAATCCCATCCTCCCCAGTGGAATCAGGGAGCCTATCTCCATGGGGGCATCTCTTGTCATCATACGTGGCCAACAGAGGAGAGGACCAGAGTTTCCTAAGGTACCAATGAAAGTCTCGTCTTAGTGATGAGAATGTCCTCTGGGCCCCCTTGGGGAGTGTAGTGGATGGGTGTGCAGGTTGTCTATCATAAATCTATCCTGACTTCTCCCTACCTTTTTCCTTTCTAGATTTTTGCCATAGGGTGCATGCACATGTGCTTGCAAGAGAGAGACACACAGAGACAAGGAAAATGAGAAGTCCCCCCCCCCCTGAGGGGGGAAGGGGATGACCATGCCACAGTCCCATTTCATCCACTCTCCTCTCGGGAATTTGGGCATACATGCACATGTGCTCGGTGTGTTTTTCAAGTTGCTGAGTCCAGGCCCCAGACCATGGAGCCCCCCATGTGGGATCCGTTGACTTAACCACCACACCACCTGCTGGCCCGCCCTGTGCCTTTGTATGCCCTCATCTACAACACACCAAGGAAGTTCAGGTATCTCAATGTCATGAAATAAAGGTCGTGATTGGATCCCAGTTTCACTCAAACAGCTAAATAAACTGTAGGTTGATCTCTAGCTGTGTAAACCAACACACTGACACCAGAGTCTCTGGTAAGTGCACCTGTATCAATAAATCCGACTAGGTACAAAGAAAGCCTAGGGAGACGTGGGGTGCCTATGTGTGCTCCTCCCTCTCCCAAGGATCACAGCCCAGTTTGAAGCACTTTCTGCTGCCTGCCCATAGCTGCTTAGTTATTTTGTCCTGGTGTTACAGTTGTTCACAGCAGGAGGGTAAATCCTTTGCCATCCTTTTCCGACAGCTCAGCATCCTTGTCCCATCTTGGCTGGGCTCAACATCGTGCTGTGTTCATTACATGGTACTGAAGTGAATCTGTCCCTGGCCAACCCCATTCACTATTCGCAGGGCTTCCCTCTAGAAACTGTCTCTCCCTCTGCTCTGACCCAGCCCACCAGAGGTCTAGAGATAGGAGTTTCATGTGCCCTCAACCCATAGGAGGTCTTTTATGAATGGCCTGACCGCCCAACCTGAAATTCACATCCATGGCCTGTCTGGGAAGAGATCTCTGCTCACTTGAGGTCCTGTCCTCTTCCTGTCTCTACACTCTCAGGGGGAATGAATGGCTTGGGATATTGAAACCCACACAGCAACTGCTGGGTGTGTTTCTACCCACTCTAAGTGTGGTGTTAGCTAGCTTCCCTGGTACTGCAGTTAGGTTTAGGCTGTGAACAGGAGGTAGAAACTCACACCCGCCCCCTTGCTGCTTAATTACCTACCCAGGTGCAGGAGTCTCACCACCTGCCAGACAACGGGGGTGCCTCAACCCCCGTCCCCACTGGGAGAATTCAGCTCACTTCTCTCCATCACCTGATGGGTCACACAGGGCTAATTGACACTCCGGAAACCGGAGAGAGGGGAGAGAACTGACATGTCTCTGGGCTATGGGCTTACAGGCAATTTCAAAAGGAAATAGACACCACTGATCACTTTCAAAGCTTTGGAATGTTTTCTCCACCCGGATATTCCTACTTTGATGCCACAGGCTCTGTGGTGGAAAATGAGTCTTCCGCTTTCATTCTCAGTCTTTATGCATACATAATGCCTTCTCTCCCACTGTAAGGGACGGAGTTCTTATGTAAATGTGCCTCTGTGATCAGGGATCCCAGTCTGCGTCAGGCACACATTAATTTCATAATAATGACACTGCTCAGTTACTACCCCCTCAATATTTGCATAAAAGCAGGCAAATCTTTACTGTATACATTTATTTGCCAACTGTGGCCACGCTTTGTCCGGCCCAGGTCTCAGGGTCAGACCCTGTGCTAATGGGAATCGGTGGCTGACTTTGTGGGACTTACAGACCACTCACCCAACCTCGCAGCTCTGACTCTGTTCTTTGCCAACATTCACCCTTGATCTCCTTCACCAACGGGAAGCTCATTATCTCTGGAGCAGCCCATTCTTTCTTTGGGCATAAACCATTAGACAGTGTGAGCTGCTAGGAAGGCTGTCCCTGAAACACAGAGAAGCACAGGGCTTCTCTCCTTTGTTTTCAAAGCCTGCTTTGTTCATCTAACTTTATAAGTGCTTTTTATTCACATCATTAAACAACTCAAAATTTAAAAAAAAAAAAACATTTGCAAGTTTGTCATCACACTGGATGTGCATTTTATAATTGCTACTTCACTGAACAATATATTATACACATCTTTTCATTTTAATTAACCTTCATCTCATTCCTCATTTCCAAAGCCTGCATTATCCTCTACTGTTGGAGGCATGGTAATTTATTTCATCACTGCCTATCAGTGGGCATTTAGGTTGTTTCCAGTTTCTAACTCTGGGATGGAATCTTCATATGTAGTGATTATTTCCTTAGGATGGATCACAGAAGGGCACAGAGGGTCAAGGAGCACGTTAAAGGTCATTCATGGTAAAGATAGCAGCCTCCAGGGCAAAAGGCATCATTAAATAAAGTCAGCTGTGAGGAGTGCTCCTCAGCTCTGCCCTGCTCCTCCTCACCGCCATCCACCTCTGCCCACCCCCTCTGGCTGACCATCCAGCTCTTAGCAGCTGGTTATAAGGTTAGAGACGGAGCTGGCTGGGCCATTGATGTTGCCTGCCTTTACACCTACTCCATAAAGGCACTCCTGTCTGGAGATAAGGTCCTCCCTGGGAAGACTGACAACAGAAAGGACCCGGGCAAATTGAGCACCACCCTAAAGTTCTGGAGGAGCTGATCTTAGTGGCTCTTTCTCCATTTCTAGTTTAGCAAAGAAAAAAAGAAAAAAGAAAAGAAAAGCCCAGGGCAAATGAAGAGTAGGAGTGAAGGAGAAGTTTCCCATAAAGCTTAGCCGGTGAGTCCCTCCCTCCATCCCTTGTCTTCACTTGGCCACACATCAAATTCCACTAAACAGGACTTTGCAGGTTTCTTGGCTGAGTCCCTTGCCAGGACTTGGGCAGGGAAGGGTTGCACAGAGCCAGGCCTGGAGCAGGTACTGGGGCTGCTGGAATTAATGACTATAGAAACCTGTCTTTCTATCATAGCCACGAAGCTGCAGGTGACACATGTCACCAGAACTTCCACAGCATGTCTTTTATAGTAACAAGAGGACAGGAAACAACTAACAGATTTTTAGACACCTCACACCGTGTGAAGTTATAAAGCCCAAGGCTACTCTAGATGAGCCCAGAATGTATCACCGTATTACAAAGTCACTGGTGACCATGAGAAGCACTGCGACTTTAAGTAGCATTCACCCACCCACCCACACACAGCCAATTAAACTAGGCTTCCATTGATTGTACAAGAAACCTCATTTCAGGGCTGATAAGAAGGGGAAAAATTGGGGCCAACAGGTGGAGTGCGAGTTAAGTATCCTGGACTCCCACATGGCCGACTGTGGTTTGAGAACCAGCCCTAGGGGCTTGCTTTCTCATGCCTCCCCCCATCGCCCCCTCTTGCTCTGTCCCTCTCTGGTCAAATTAAAATAAATAAAGTTAAATAAAATCTTAAAAAAAAAAAAAAAAGGAAGGGGAGAAAGTATGTGAAATGCTGTAAGTGGAAAAGCCAAGAACTGTGTAGGGCACAGTACTGTGTGTGTGTGTGTTTAAACAAAGGAACTATGCAACCATAAGTGCTTTTATAGGTGCAGAAAACTGAAAAAACAGACAAAACACACACTAGCAAGAGTGGCTTCTGGAAGGCTGGTCGGGGGCTTGGGATACAGGGTGCAAGGAAACTCCTCTTGTCATAATTACATTTATTAGTAAAATCTGAACTTTTAAACCATATATTCATTCATCCTTTCAAATAAAACTTTAAAAACCACAGAATGTGAAATTAAATTAAAATAAAATAATTAAATCACACATCCATCCATCTAGGAAGATGGAGTCATAACATTGGGAGCCAGCCTCGGATCTGGAGACCAGACATCCGATCCTGACAAGTTCTTGCCCCAACTCGGTTTCCCCAAAAGTCCAATCGGATGTCGGGGAGCTAGTCTCGGGACATCCCACCAGCTCCGAACCCGGGGCCTGCGGAAGCCCACCGCACCCGCTGGTCCCGGGCAGGGCAGCGGTCTGCTGGCGCCCCGCGATGCAAGTCGGGCCAATCAGCGGCCGCGGGGCGGGCGGGGTAGCTGGGGTGCGCGCGCGGAGCGCAGCGCAGCGAGGAGCGCGAACAGAAGCGCCACTACTGTCCCGGAGCAGGCCATGCTGCGCTTGCCTCTGCTCTTCCCGCTGCTGTTTTTGCTGATGCCGCCGCTGGCCCCCGGCCTTTGGCTCCGGGGGGGGGGGGGGCGCG
>NW_006159568.1:1481387-1501134 GCF_000334495.1 Tupaia belangeri chinensis
CTAAGGATCCCCTTGCATGGGGTGGATAGCGCCTTCTGGGCCTCAGGTTCACACCCTCCAGAGCAGTATTTCTCCTGCTGGATGCTCAGGGACACTGGGGTGGGAATTTACATACATCCCTTTTCTAAGCTCAGGGGGACATTAACCTTTTGGTACTTAAGTACCACCGACCGATGCAGTTATTTGCAGACCTGTTTTGTGTGCTCAACGGATTGGGAGTTGGGGGTGGAGGATATCCCCATCGGTGGGAGTTTTTCAGTATCTAGCGCCAGGTGGGTAGTTTGGTGGTGGAGGGAGGGAAGGTGAAGACGCCAAAGGAACACTCCAGACTAGCACTCAGGAGTCACCGAGCCAGAGCACCAGGGCTCCAGGTGTGGGGAGGAGCCCATATGGGGTTCCTGAGAGATGTCCCACCCAGGCAGCTTTGGAGACCTAGGCTCTGAAAAGATGATGTTGCCACCAGGGGCAGACTCAGGTTTTGTGGATCTGCGTTTGGAGGGTCAGGCTTTAAGTACTGACATAGGGGAACTTCAGCCTCATTAACATCGCAGCAAGACCATCTCTGGGTGCCATCCAAAGGATGAGCCAGCCTGCCATTAGGTCTTGGAGGATTGTCCCTCTCTGCTTTGCCTGGGGAGGGGAGCAGTGGAGAGTAGGCACATGGCTGGGGGGAGGGGGGGCTTCTGGGGAGAATTTCTGACCTGGGCCTAGAGATCAAGTTCATGTCAGTGTAATGACCTCAGCTTCCAGAGGATGCCTGGGGTTGGAGTAAGCTTTTTCCAGACCTTAAGAAATACCTTGTTGGGACCAGCAGATGGCATAGTGGTTGTGTGGCTGGACTTCCACGTAGTGAACTGTGGTTTGAGTCCCAGACCCAGCAGATTGAAACTCATGTCGTGTATGTGTGTGCGTGTGTGTGTGTGTGTGTGTGTGTGTGTGCCCAAAATCCTGAGAGGAGAATGGAGGAGAAGGGATTGCAGAGTGGCCATCCCCCCCCTGGGGAGGTAATTTCTCAGTTTCTCTCTCTGATGAGTACATGCACCCTATAGCAAAAATGTCTCTCTCTAAAAAAGAAAGAAATATCTTGTATTATTTCCCCCAAGTATTCCAGGGTTGATGTCTCAAGTCCAGGAGACCCCGTGGGTTTGTTGTTTCCTGTCCTGAATGAGAAAGGCCATGTGCAGCCCACTGAGGGGCTGAAGCCGCCTGGGAGCACAGCAGAATCACCAAGGGGAGTCCTACTTGGGGCTCCCAGTGGAAGACAGAGCTGCTGCTGGCTCCCTGCCCAGACTCTGGGACTCGGTCCCTTTTCTCTGGCCTCCCTCGTCTCTGGCTGTATCAGCCCCTGCAAAGCCATTGTTGAGATCTTTCCACTTTGAATGTTGGTTTCTGCCTATACTATTTAAATAACCCTGTATCTTCCCTCTTCTAGCTCCTGTCACTCGTTTTTTACATTCTGCTTCCTCAGCAGTTAACTCACAGGCAGTGTTCTCTTTGTCTCCAGACAGGTAACACTTTTACTCCACGTGCAGGAGACAGAAGAAATGCTGACCAGGTCCTCAGAATCTAAACGGTGCTGATGGCCCCAGATAATCCCTCCCTAGAGTGGTATTCTGCTCTAAGAGCAAGACACCTTCAAGGCATTTAGATTGAATTTGCCGTGATGTGACAGAGAAGGACGCAGAGGCCCAGCAAGGGCAGGGACTTGTCCAGGATGACCAGTGAAGGCTGCCCGGCTCCAGGTCCTGAGCCCCTGGCCAGTGCTCGTTCTGGATGGGACTTCATGGTATTAAATCAGGCAGATGGTGGTTGCCGTGGTTACCGGAGTTGAGGCCAGATGGCAGATGGAAACCCCATACCCCTAATTCATTGAAAATTACCAAATGACAAGTAAATGTGACAGCCCCTCGACTCTGATCTATGGGCTCTGAGGCCCACCCCAGGCACAGGCCCAAGAAATAAAGATGTGAACAGGGGCCAGACGGAAGCAGCTCCCAAGCTGCTTTTCATGCTCTCATTAGTGACTGGCATCAGGGCTCCCTGGAGTTTGGGTCTCCTTCCTTGTCAGCATTTGTGTCATCCACCACTGTTCTGGGCAGTGTCCCTGTCGCTTTCTGTCCTGAAGTGCCTACGTGCCACCTGCCTTCATGTCCTGGAAAGGCATGGAGCTGTGGACAGGGTGGTGGGGAGCCCTAACCCAGCGGCACCTCATTCTGCACTGCCCTGAAGCCATCTTGTACTCAGAAGGCACAGCCAGAACGTTTTTTAACAATGCCCCTGGGGACTCTGGTTGAAGGAAAACAGGCCGAGCCAGATCTGAGCTGTTCTGCTTCAATATTGCTGATAAGATCACTCCTCCTCAGCTCCTTCCCGACTTGTCAGTACCCGAGCACCTCGACTTTAGCAGAGGGAGGCCTCCGAAGGATTTATTAGGGAGCACCAGGCAACAGTTTTCAGTCTTAAATGTTGCCCTTTCCTCCTATCCTCTGAAATGTGCTGAACTTCCTAATAATGACAGTAATCCTTTGATCCACACACATTTAAAGAAGACCCACATATGAATAATTCTTTGTCATTAAAAATCGCTTTGTGGATCCAGCAGGTGCCGTGAAGATTAAGGTGCTGGATCCCACATGGCCAACTCCACTGTCCAAGTCCTGGGCCTAGTGGCTTGAGAAACACACTGGGAGTGTGTGTGCTCATGCCCAAAATCCCAAGAGGAGAATGGAGGAGAAGGGATTTCAGTGGGGCCGTCCCCCATGGGGGATGAGTTCTTTCTTTCCCTCGCTCTCTATCACTTTGTCCAGCAAGTGCATTTGCTCTGTGGCAAAAATTCTGAAAAATAAATTTTTAAAAATTTAAAAGGAAAAATAACTTTTGCACCCACCTTCTTACTTGATTTTTACAACTATCCTGGGGAGGTAGGTCTCACTCCCATTTAGTAGAAGAGGAAACTGAGGCTCGTGGCAGGGAATCCCTGGAGCCATCTGTCTAGTCCTAACTGAGGTTTGCCTGTTTGCCTGACTCGTTTCAGACCAGAGTTTGGTGCTTGTACCTTTATGTAGCACAGGGTTATGGCTCCTGAGAGGATCAGGAACAGCCTCATGGAAAGGAAGCATCTGAGAGGACCCTTGAAGCATGGGAGAAAATCCCTAGTCTGAGAAGATGGAGGCTTAGTATGAATCCAGATTTGAAGGTGGGAGATCCGTGGACAGGTGTGGCCTTTGGTCCTCTGAGAGGCTGTCTCGTAGGATGATTGGGGACAGTGATGGCTCCCCAGAGTAGCTGGGGTAAGTCTTTGCAAGCCTTGAAAGGTCAAGCTGCTTCTTTTTTAAGTTTGCTAGAGGGCATGTATGCTTGCCAAAGAGAGACAGAGAGAGAGAGAGAAAGTGAGAAGTCACCCCTCCTTGGGAGATGGCCAAGCTGTAATCCCTTGTCCATTTCTCTTTCAGGGTTTTGGACACGCACACACACGTGCCCAGTGTGTTTTTTATCCACTGGGTCCAGGATGCTGTGCTCCAATAATGTGGTATGGTCTTAGTATTATTGGGTCGTTGGAAAAGTTGTGACTGATTTTTCTATGTTTTTCTATGCAAAAGTGCATCATGACTTTTCCAACCATCCAACATTATTATTGTTATTACTGCCTCCGTTACTTGAAAAGGCTGGGTTGTGTAGCTTGTGCACTCTGTGTGTTTGTTAACGTTGGGAGGGGTTTAGGATCCTCCAGGCAGCAAGTCCATGTCGTGTTTTGAATGATAAATAGACAGGAACAGGGTCCCCCGTGCCAGGCCCCTGCAGGGCATTGAGCCCCAACAGCTTCAATGAGCTCTTGAAATCCTGAGTCTTAGAAAATTCACCTTGGTTGAAATTCCAGCTCCACTTAGAAACCTCGGCTGTGCTAGGCGCGTGTTACCAGGTAACCAGAAGAGACAGCAAATGCCACTTTGTGAGAGGGACAAAGACGGGGGCCTCATGCTCCAAAGCCTTTCAAGCGGAGGGAAGGGATTTGAGGCACAGGCCGCAGGGAGCAGGATTAAGCTGTTTCTCGTTCCACATCGGAAGGTGACTATTAGCATAAATTATCAGGGCTGTTCAGTGCGTTGATTATTAAACTCTTTGCTTGTGCGCTTTTTCACACCAGCAGATGGGGTCCTGGGGGATGACTTTTGATATTCTTTCTTTCCCCAGCACCATTAACTGTGAAGAAATCTCAGAGGCATTTGGGAAGATTTTTCATTTCAGCCATTAAAGACCAGTTTCATTGACGGGGCAGAGGGGCAGATCGTCACACACTATAATAATATCGATCCCTGCCGTCGGCGCAGACCTACACAGTTAACACAATCATGGCCATCATCTCCCTCACCCCGGCGGCATTATCTTCATCTTAGGAGGGAATGGTTAGCGAGTTGCCCGCCGCACAGTACTGCCTCTTGGGACTGTACATACCTAGGTCACTGTTCTAACCCCACCCCTTGGATTTCTCTCTTTCTTTCTTCTTTCTTTCTTTCTTCTTTCTTTCTTCTTCCTTTCTTTCTTTCTCCCATTAGCAAGAGAGAGAGAGAGAGAGAGCGCTCCTGACAGGGTCTTCACACTGTCATCCACACCCAGCCAACTCAGATCATGGGCACATGTCAAGGGAGGTCTAGGGATGTGAACCCAGGACCTTCCCCATGTGGCCCAGTTGTATTACTGCAGTACCACTGCCTGGCTTCTACCTGAGTACCCATTCTGTGTCCACTGCTGGTTAGCCTTTGCATGGGTGGATTTGTGCCATTCTCTTATTTCCAGGGCTGTTGGTGCAACCAAGAGGAAACAGGTATTTAGCAAGGAGGAGATGAGGCTGGTACACGCACAGCCTGGGCTGACCGGGACCATCTTCCCTCTTGAGAGCCACAGTTTTCTTGGCATGACAGGCAGAAAGGAAAGCCCCAGTTCTTCCATGATGGCTCTGGCAGCTTGGAAGGCTGTATCCTTGATTGGCTGTGGAGGACTGTGGGCCATGGCCTCTGGGGCCTCTATGCAAGGCCCGTCCATGGGCCCTCACCAGGCAAGGCATCTTTGGGGAGACTACCCTTGGGGTAACAAAACCTGCTGACTCCTCAGCTCCCTCTGTAGAAGCCTTTTACAGTTCACAAGGGGTACTGCAACGATGGGAAGAGGGCAGGGAGAGGAATAGAGTCCTGTGCTCCTTTTAAGGAAGAAGAAACAGATTCAGCCACGTGGGACAGCAGTTAGCGCTGTGCATAGGAAGTTGGATCCCAGTTGGTGTGAATGGATCACATGTCAAGGGAGGTCTAGGGATGTGAACCCAGGACCTTCCCCATGTGGCCCAGTTGTATTACTGCAGTACCACTGCCTGGCTTCTACCTGAGTACCCATTCTGTGTCCACTGCTGGTTAGCCTTTGCATGGGTGGATTTGTGCCATTCTCTTATTTCCAGGGCTGTTGGTGCAACCAAGAGGAAACAGGTATTTAGCAAGGAGGAGATGAGGCTGGTACACGCACAGCCTGGGCTGACCGGGACCATCTTCCCTCTTGAGAGCCACAGTTTTCTTGGCATGACAGGCAGAAAGGAAAGCCCCAGTTCTTCCATGATGGCTCTGGCAGCTTGGAAGGCTGTATCCTTGATTGGCTGTGGAGGACTGTGGGCCATGGCCTCTGGGGCCTCTATGCAAGGCCCGTCCATGGGCCCTCACCAGGCAAGGCATCTTTGGGGAGACTACCCTTGGGGTAACAAAACCTGCTGACTCCTCAGCTCCCTCTGTAGAAGCCTTTTACAGTTCACAAGGGGTACTGCAACGATGGGAAGAGGGCAGGGAGAGGAATAGAGTCCTGTGCTCCTTTTAAGGAAGAAGAAACAGATTCAGCCACGTGGGACAGCAGTTAGCGCTGTGCATAGGAAGTTGGATCCCAGTTGGTGTGAATGGATCAGGTTCGAATCCTGGCCTAGTTAGTTCCTGCCAGGCACATGCACAAATGCCCCAGATCCTAATGGGTAATATTTTTCTCTCTCTTTCTCTTACTCTCTCTCACATTCTTTCACTCGTGTGTATGCATGTTCCCTCTGACGAAAAAGAAAAAGAAACAAAACAGACCAATTCACAGCACTAGGATGTAGCAGAGAAAGGAGTTGAACTTGGTTCTTCTGCTCATGCTGTCCCTCTGGTAGTCATGACATCGAGCGTCCCAGTGCTACACTGGAGTGAGCTGTTGAGGCCACTAGTGTCAGGATACATTGCCTGTCTCAGGAAGTATCCACAAGGGCTGATGTTGGGTATTTTATCCAGTCTAACAGGGATGGGCTAGACAGACCCTCAGGAAGGCCTGCTGGTAGGGTTGGCCCTTGGCCGGTGTCAGGGAAGTTGGCCTTTGGGGATTCCCACCATTCCAGAGTTGATGCCAGCGGCCCACTGTGCCCAATCTGTACAATAGGGCTTATTCTGAGCACCTGCTTTCCTTCTGCCAGCCTGGAAATTCAGTGTGTGCATGGCAGAAGGTGCCTTCCCGAGCAGCCCCACTAGTAACCCCGGCCCTGAGTCTCCACACCACACGGTGTCCGTTCATTGCTGTGCTCTGTGCGACTCTCCTGGGAGAGGACTCTTACAAGCTGGTGGCTGGTTCCTTCCACCCTGATGGTTTCCCTTCACCTGTGTCCCTTTACTGTGGCCAATCACGTGACTGTGACCACATGTGGAGTCCTGTGAGTCTTAGCAAGTCACTGAGCCTGGGGTTGTCTTGGAGAACCCCGACACAATCCCTAGGGAACGAATCGCTTATTCTGGAATGGAGTCCATACACATAGCAAATGTTACCCTTTAAAAACAGTGCGGGGCCAGTCATCTGGTGCAAAGGTGCTCTGTCGTACTGAGGCTATTAGGGAAGGGTCTGGGTTCACACGCAAAGGTTTCCCTGTGCACAGTAGGTGTACATGTGTGTGCAGATGGTCCGGGCTTGCTGAAGCTGGGGTGGTTTGTGGTGGGAAGACCCTGTTGGGAATGTCCCTGTCTCGCTCTCTTTTTCTCTGTCTTGTTTTCTCTGTCACCTTCATGGGAGAAAAAAAGCAAGCTTTAAAAAATAATTAAAAAGAGACTAGCAGGTGGCATGGCGGTAAAAGGCACTGGACTCTCACGTGGTTGACTGTGGTTCGAGTCCCAGACCTGGTGGCTTGCATTCGCACTTTCCCTCTTTCTCTCTCGCGCTCTCACTCTGCCCTTCTAGTCAAATTAAAATAAATAAATAAAGTTCAATAATTCTTTAAAAAAATTTTTTTAAATAGTAGTGTGGGAACCAGCAGGTGGTGTAGCGGTTAAGGCACTGTACATTCCCACATAGCTGACCATGGTTTGAGTCCTGGACCTGGTGGCTTGCTTTCTCACTTTCTCTCTCTCTTTCTCATAAAATTAAAATAAATGAGTGAATAAATAAAATTAAATAATCCTTTAAAAAAATAGTGGTGTGCAAATTGATGAAATAAGTTTGCCTGGGTTTGAGTCCCCTCTCCTCCAGACACTCTTCAATTTCCTCAGTTTCCTGAATTTCCTCATCTGTAAAATGAGAATAAGAGCACCTACCTTTCAGGGCTGGAGTGAGGATCAAAGGGGTAGGGTATGTGGAAGATCATCTGAGGGAAAGACAAGCTGGTGATAGGACCATGCTCCTAAGAAGAGCTTGAGTCCTGGTGCCAGGCCACAAGGCTCCTAGCCTGCCCCGCCAGGTAAGCCCGGGTCACCGTGGACAGCTCCCTCACTGGCAGCTGTGAGGCTGCTGCAAAGATCGGGGTGAGTCTCTGGAAGTGGAGGGGTGCTGAGCACACAGCAAGCTCCACTGCGTTTGCCATGGCATTATGGCCGTATGATAATGACTGATCGTCGAGTTGTCATGGGTAAAAAGATTTTAAACTTAAAACCAGATGGATTAAAATGAAAAATATTATTTGACAAAGAGCAGCAAATTTACTGAGATAAGAAAACTGGTCTGTATCTGGATTATAGTGCTCGTTAATACAATTGTTGGCATTGTATTGTATGAAAATGTTAAATAAAAAAATCATTTTTTTGGAGAAGTTTTTGCTATAGAGTGCATGTGCTCACCAGAAAGACAGAGAGAGTCAGAGAGACAGAAAGCAGGAAATCACCCCCCAGGGGGGATGGTCACACCGCAATCCCTTCTCCTCCATTCTCCTTTCAGGATCTTGGGAATGCACGCACACATACCCAGCATGAGTTAAAGCCACTGGGTCTGGGATTCGAACCATGGTTGACTACATGGCAGTCCAGCGACATAGCCATTATGCCAACTGCTGGTTCCAAAATAAATGATTTTTAGGGCCGGCAGGTGGCATGGAAGTTAAGGTGCTGGATTCCACATGGCCAATTGCGTGGTTTGAGTCCTGGACCTCCCAGCTTGAAAATCATGGTGGGCATGTGTGTGTGTCCCTAAATCCCAGGAAGAGAATGGCCATCCCCTCGAGACCTGATTCCTCACTTTTCCTCTCCACACCCCCCGCCCCGCCAGCACATGCACCTTATAGCAAAACCAATAAATAAATAAATTTTTAAGCAACTCTTTAACATTGAAAGCAGGAGGCTCTTGTATAAAAGAAATGGTCTTTTCTGCCATAAAGTCAGTGGCAAAGATAGCATTTTCAAGGCAGTCTTTCTTAATTGTAGCTATTGAAGGGGTCGGGCGCGGAGGGGGGAGGAAATGGCAAGGAAAGAGAGAGATGAAATGTAATTTACTGGCTTATTCATTTAGGCCTGAAAGGGAGTGATGAAATCTCATTTAAAATTTATGACTTTACATGAGTGAAAGTAAAACAGGTTGATTGAGTGTCCCTTTGGAATCCTTCCGAGGGCTCTGGAATAACAGGCCGTTCTGGCTGTCCCCCCAGCGAGCCCTCTGAGGACAGCTCGGGGCTCCGCAGAGCAGCCTAAGAGAGCTCCTGTGGCTGAGGCAGCAGCAGTGCTGACGGGAGGACGTGAATAAATTAGGGCCTTTGCCACCACAGATGGTGTTTCTGCCAAAGAGCAGGCGCCTGTGGTTCTTTGTGGCAGCTGGCAGTGTTAGAAGTCTTGTTTTCGTTGAGGATCTTTGGCTATACTCAGGGAAGTGGGGCACAACTGAAGGGGTGGGCTGATGAGGCAGGAGGGAGGAGAGCAGACTGAGGGAGGACAGTCTTTGTGTCGAACTCAGGGCTGTGGGGGCACCAGAGGGCAGCCCTGGGGTCAACAGGTGGGGGTTATAGAGAGGTGGCTTTAACTACAGGTGACGTGATGTTATCAGCACAGCACTCAGCCAAGGCCTCTAAGGCTGGAAGAGCCTGGCTCCCTTAGTAGTGAGCTCTCCGTCACTGGAGGTGTGCAAGTGCAGGCCGGATGGGCGTGTCCGGTGGTCAGGCACAGGATCTTGGGGACATGGAATGCTAGAGAGCCTGTGTGGCTCTAAGACAATTTCTCGGAGATGTTTTTGCAACTGGCTTGACAGAGTTTGTTTCCCAGTCTTCCTGGAGGGGCCAGACCAGTCTTATTGGGTTGTCTGAAAAGTCATGATGCATTTTTGCATAGAAAAATAGGTCATGACTTTCCCGACAAACTAATATTGCGGCACCTTTCCACGCCTGCACCTTTGGGTGTGATTTGAATCCATCCCTTACTGCATCACCTGCCTCTGTCTCCCTCACTTTGCTGTCCTTTTTTTTTTTTAGAGGTTTTTGCTATAGGGCATGTGTGCTTGCCAGAAAGACAGAGAGACAGAAAGCAAGAAGTCACCTCCCAGGGGGGGATGGCCACGCAGCAATCCCTTCTCCTCCATTTTTGTCTCGGGATCTTGGGCACGCACGCACACATGCCCAGTGTGAGTTTAAGCCACTGGGTCCGGGACTCGAACCACAGTCGGCTACATGGGAGTCCAGCAACATAGCCATTATGCTAACTGCTGGTCCTGGCAATGCTTTCTTTTCTTTTCTTTTTGGAGAGTTTTTTGCTATAAGGTGTGTGTGCTCACCAGAAAGATGGGAGAGAGACAGAGAGACAGAAAGTGAGAAGTCACCCTGAGGGAGGATGGCCACACCGCAATCCCTTCTCCATTCTCCTCTCTGGATCTTGGGCATGCACGCACACGTGCCCAGTGTGAGTTCAAGCCACCAGGTTCGGGACTTGAACTGCAGTCGACTACATGGAAGTCCAACAATATAGCCATTACACCATCTGCTGGTCCCTGCTGTCCTTTTTTTATTGCAGCCTTTTCTCAGGGTAGACTTGCAGAGAGGAGCAGGGTTGCCCCTGAGTCACCAGAGAACACCCTAGGAGCCCTGGACTCTGCAGTTTGATGGTTCCAGAATGAATGTGTTTGTCTTTTATTTGACATTGGTTGACCAGGCCTGCTCCCGGCACTCACTCAACTTGGCAGTCCTGGGCAGCAGGGGTATTATCCTCATCTTACAGCAAGGATCTCTGAGCTGAGAGCATCTCCCTGGCCAGGCCTCCACCTTCCTCCTTGCTTCGTTCACTGGGAAGCTGGATGCCAGTGTAGCTGAGCTCACTGTCAGGGGCCAGGACCTGACAGAAATGCCTGAACTGCAAGGCAGGCTGTGGCTTAGCAGGCCAGAAGGTGCAGACCCTCTAGTTCTGTACCAGGGTGCCTACCTGCTAGGTCCTGCAGAACCTGGGAGATGTCTACCTGAGGGCCTGGGGGCGGGGTCCACCCATGCAGAGGGAAGATAGGGTATGTGGGGGGCTGGATGGGGGGCCTGAAGACCTTGGCTCTGGGTTTGGTGTTTTTGCCAGGCGCAGGGAGGAAGGCAGAGGGTGGAGTATGAGCAAAGCTTTCTAACTCAGCTATCCGCCTGCTCTTGGAGTCTGACCAGGCAGCCCAGGCCCTTCTTCTCCACTCTGTGACATTCTGGCAGCCTAGAAACCCACTTTCCGGGTCCCCTGATTTGCCCAGGCTGGCCTTCCTCAGTGCCTTCCAGGTCTGCAGGTTGGTCCTGGGGGTGGGGAGCTGCATTTGGAGTTGGGGAGGCCCTGGGGAGTCTGTGCTCTGCATATGTAAACGGTGTCCTTATTGGACTGAAGGGGGGGTCTCAGCTCCAGGGAGCCTGCAGCTGTTCTGCAAGGCATCCTTTCAAACACCCTCCCCTCCATGTGGAAGGCGAAAAGCCCATCTGTTAGAAGACTCTGCTGTTGGTGAGTCAGTCCCTAGTCCCTAAGTTATCTGTAAGCAGATGGCTTCCAGGTCTTAGAAGGGGCCCGGGGAGGGAGCTGTGCCACCAACAGGCTGGGTGACTTTAGGAAGTCACCTTTCCTCTCTGGACCCCTGTTTACCTGTTGATAGAACAAAGGCAATGGATTCTGAAACCAGTGGCTTCTAAGGCACGGCCTCTTCTGAGATTCTTTGCTTTGGAGTCCGTCCCTGCATGTGGAGCCGATGCTCCTCTCGTGTCAGGATGTGCAACAGGACCTCGGCGGGCAGGAGGCCTTACAAGTGGGGCTGGGGACCTGGCAAAGTAAAGGTTGTGTCCCCTTTCTTCTCCCAGCTCCTGTGGTCGTCATTCCACCTCGGAGCGTTCACAATGTCACAGGGGCGCAGGCGCACCTGTCCTGTGAGGTGAGGGCTGTGCCCACCCCGGTCATCACATGGAGAAAGGTATTTCTATCCATGAACTTGAGTGTGGGGGGGAGACAGAGGGAAACAGAAAGGTGGACACGGGTGGTAAATGTTTTTCTTTTAAGTGGGTTTGTGCGTCTGTGGGGTAGAAAAAGACACCTTACCTGCCACTTCTCTGCTGCAAATCTTTTATCCCAGAGCTCTCCCAAGAAAGTCATTTGTTCCCCCTGGCCATTTAGGTGCCCAGAAAGTTCTGTTGTTAATCGCCTGCAGTGAGTTAGAGCCTGTTCACTGCAGAGCTGGGTTTAGACAGACCAGATTGGTGGCGGAAGACCCGATCCTATCCCAAAGCCAAATCTTCCTGAAGACCAGTTGTCGAGAGACTGGCAAGGATCATGCCACATGTTCTCTTTTCTCAACAGCAATGAGATGGGCAGGAGTCCTTAATTCTTCCTGCCAGGGAGTGGCCATGTTGCCTTCATCGCTGTCCAGCAGGGGGTGCTGTCTGTACATACATTTAGGTCAAAAAGCAAAGGCCGTCATGTGAATAGGAATAAGTGGTGTTGGGGTTTAGTCTTTGAAGTCAGTGGAAGGATGAGGATGGGGAAGAGGCCGTGGGGTGATCCTTATCCAGAAATATTTTTTCTAAACTTCTCCCTTTTTTGTTGTTTTGTTTTTGTTTTGTTTTGTTTTGTTTTGTTTTGTTTTGTAGGTCACACAGTCTCCTGAGGGCACCCAGGTGCTAGAGGAGTTGCCTGGGGACCATGTCAATATAGCTGTCCAGGTGCGAGGGGGCCCCTCTGACCATGAGGCCACAGCTTGGATTTTGGTGAGTATGTAGGCCTATTGGAAATATAAAAGCCACCTTTTATATTTCTATGACACATTACAATTTTCTTTTCTTTTTTTTTGTGTTAGAGGATGTGTGTGCTTGCCAGAGAGAGGGAGAGGGATGTGAGTGCTTGCCAGAGAGAGGGAGAGAAAGCAGTCCCTCCCACACAAGTCATGGTCACACTGCAGTCCCTTCTCCACCTCTCGCTCCTGTAAGGATTTGGGGCACACAGTCACATGCTTAGTGTGAATCTGAAGCCACCAGATCCGGGACTCGAACCACACGGCTGCCTGAACCACCTAGCCACAGAGCCGGCCCAGACACATTCCACTTTTCAAAGCTTCTCACTGGACCCTGCAGTAACTGTGGGGTCAGCAGGCAGGTCATGTACCTCCTGAGATCGTAAGTGTTCTGCTAGAGCGGACAGAATAACGGCCCCCACAGATGTCCATGTCACGATCCCCAGAACCTGTGGGTATGTTCTGTTTTGTGACAAGGAGGGATTAAGGCTGCTAATAGCTGACTCTAAGATAAGAAGGTTCTTCTGGATTACCGGGGTGGGCCCCACTTAAAGGTGGGCCGGTAAATGTGGGTGAGGCAGTAGACCAGTAGAGGGATACGATGTGAGGACTCAGCCCACTGTGGCTGGCGTTAAAGGCTGAGGACGAGCCATGAGCCCGGGAACACCAGCACCCTCCAAGCTGGAAAAGGCAAGAGAAGATTCTGCCCTAGGGCTTCTAGAAAGATCAGCCCCACCAATGCCTTGACTTGGCCCACCTTGTCCCAGTTGGTTTCTGGCCTCTAGAACTGCAGAGAGTGAATGTGTGTCATTTAAGCCACTGAGCTTGTGGCAGCTCGTTATAGCAACCACAGGAAACTGATTCACTCGCCAGATTCCACGTGGCTGGTGAAGAGGCAAGGGGGGCTGTCCACGTCCTACTCTGGGGTTCTTTCACACCACTTGCAACACATTTGCTAAGATAAGGAAATGCCAGCTCTTGGAAAGTGATGGAACAAGGAGATGAGGTCCATGTTGGGTCAGTCACTACTTCTCTGAGCCTCAGTGTCCACCATTGTAAAAAGTGGACTTCAGGGCTAGCCGGTGGCATGGGGGTTAAGGCAGCGGGATCCCACATGACTGACTGTACGATTGGAGTCCCAGACCAGGTGGCTTGAAAAACACACTGGGCATGTGTACATGTGTGCCAAAAATTCTGAGAGGAAAATGACGGAGAAGGGATTGCAGCATGGCCATCCCCCCGGGGGGTGCTTTCTCATTTTCTCTCTCTATCTCTGGTAAGCATAGCCACCCTATAGCAAACAAACAAAGCAGGCTTCAAACTGAATAACCTCTGAGGGCCCATGTGCCTGAATAGTCTGTGATTTACCAGTGATTCTCTCATAAAGTGAAGATACTAACACCCTTCCACATCCATTGGTGGGAACTCAAAACTAGAAGGTCTGGGTCCAGATGGTGGAGCAGCAGTAACGTGCGGTGCTCTGCAAGGCTGCCACACGCAGGACGGTTCCTGGTTTGCATTTGGAAATTTCCTCGAGTACAGCAGGCACACATGTGCTCGGATCCGGGCTGGCTGAAGGAGACAGGTAGATCATGGGGCTATGAACCTGTTAGGGCTGCTGGCTCTCTCTCTCTCTCTCTCTCAGAAGAAATGCCAAAATTATAAATAAAAATAAACTTGAAAAAGAAGTCATTTGGGTAGCCATCTCCATGGTCTGTAGAGTGACTTGCAGTTGACAGGTGTTTATAACAAGAGAAAGCAGACGCGATGCCGATGGCGGCGGATATGGTGTAAGACCCTCAGGATGCACTCTGAGGATGGCCTCTATGTCGCTGGCAGCTCCTGGATACCTGGTGACCTCTGCCCTACAGAGAGACTTGGGATGTGCTTGGGCCTGTGACCTTTTCGCATCGAGCATATATATCTCTCCTTATTTTTATAGGAGAGAAGATAGGGGGAAGGGGTCATCTCGGGTGGTAACTTGTAGCGATTTCTCCATGGGGAGCATGTTGTGGGTCACTCCTTGGTCAGCAGATTTGTGTTCTTCTTTTCATTTGTTTTATAAGGTAAATACCTTCAATAAAAGGACCAGGTAGCTCACATTCACAGGTAGAATTGTTACACCAGATATGTAAATAGAGGAAACCAGCAGGCGGGGTGGTTGTTAAGGCCAGGGCCTCCCAGATGGCTGACTATGGTTGAGCCTGGACCCAGTGGCTTGAAAATCATGCTGGGTGCGGGTATGCTCAAAATCCCGAGGAGAATGGAGAAGGGATTGTAGCGTGGCCAACCCCCTGGGGAGTGATTTCTCACTTTCTGCCCCCTTCTTTCTGGTGAGCACATATGCCTTATGGAAAAACCTAAAACAATTTAATAAAATAAATGAGAAAAAGATAAGCAAAATCATGCTGGGCATGTGTGCATGCATGCTGAAAATTCTGAAGGAGAAGGGATTGTGGTGTGGCCAACCCCCTTTGGGCAGTTTTTCTTTCTCTGGTGAGCACTTCCTAGTGTACAAGGTCGAGGTCTAAAACTCAATAGCAAACACCTTTAACAAAAAATGGAAGTCACAGTAAGGTGAATGTGCTTTAGGAGGATCACTCCGAAGGAATTTAACTAGGCTTCTTGGTAGCCAAAGCAAGAAGAAAAACAAAGTTGAGTTCCACCCTGTTCTGGACAGGAATATGAGTGTAGACTAATCACTGGGAACACAGAAGGACGTCACTTTTCTGGGCCACATCTAACTGTATAAACTCTCCTGTTGTATTTCTAGATCAACCCCCTGAGAAAGGAAGACGAAGGAGCGTACCAGTGCCACGCAACCAATGTGGTTGGGGAGGCCCAGTCCCACAGCATGGTGACAGTTCTAGACCTGAATAAATACAAAAGCCCCTACTTTCCGGCTCCAAATGGCCACATGTGATGGAATCATGTGCGTGTTTTAAGCTGTTGTCAGTATTTCTACACCCTGTCAAAAGACTTGAGGTGATGTCTAATGTTTGATTAAAAAAAAAAAAGGAAGGAAGATACGTAAACAGAGGAAACCAGACAGAAAGCAAAAGGGGAGCAGGAACTTATTAAGATTAGCAGGTAGTTAAGATTAAGAGCCAGTCAGTGACATAGTGGTTTAGGTGACTGGATCCCATATGCAGTTCAAGTCCCAGACCCAGCAGTTTGAAAAACACACCAGATACATGTACATGTGGGCCCAAGATCCCAAAAAAGAGGGAGAAATGGAAGAGAAGGAATTGTGGTGTGACCATTTTCCATGGAGGGGTGGTTATTTCTCACTTTCCCTCGCTCTCTCTCCGTCTCTGTCTCTTTCTGATGGGCTCATGTACCCTCTGGCAAATTAAAAAAAAAAAAATGTTAGCTGGTGGAATCTCTGGTATGTGCTGTACATGTTGCACTCCGAGCTGCCTAGTGTGCAAGGTCAAGGTCAAGAACTGTGAACATGATGGCCGTCCCTGAGATGGAGAGACCAGTTGTATTTTTTCATTTCTGAGGCTGGAAAAAACATCTCCTCTGGGTCCTGAGAGAGGTGGCACATGGTGTCATTGTAACAATGTCCATGTCAAATTTCCTGCAGAGAAGACCCTGAGCTCCATTTGTCTGTTCCTGGGGCTCTTCCAGCCCCACTGTCTCCAGGCTTTGCTGCTTAGTCACACATCCCCAGAGGAACGGGGGCAGAGAGAACCTCTGCCTATCCTCTGACCAGGTAGCTCTTGTCCTCATCGTCACACAGGTGACAGGTAGGTTTGCATCTGACCTGCACCTACAAGTGGACTGTGAAGTTGGGAAATGAATCACTTTATGAGCCAGCTTTTGCTGCACAACAACCCTAAAACCATGCTATAGGGCACGTGCACTCACCAGAAAGACAGAGAGAGAAAGAGAGACAGAAAATGAAAAATCATCCCACAGGGGGATGGCCATGCCGCAATCTCTTCTCCTCCATTCTCCTCTCAGGATCTTGGGCACGCACACACAAGTACCTGGCATGAGTTTAAGCCCGGGTGCGTGTGAGTTTAAGTCTGGGACTTGAACCACGGTTGACTACATGGGAGTCCAGCCACATGCCCATTACTCCATTGGCTGGTCCCAAAATATATATATTTTAAGACAGATGTGATTCTGGGGTGTGAGAAGACTATCATAGATGAATTTTCAAAAGAGAGCCATGAAGAACCACGGGATGGTAAGGCCATCCTGTTGCCCAGATCTTGAGTTCCCTCTGCCACATGCAGTATTGGTAGTTCTTGTTTGCATACCTCCAGGGATGTGAAGCTCACTACCACCAGACAACCATGTTTGGGTATTCCAGTGGCTGAAAAGTTCTTCTGCAGGTTAGCTGCAATCTGCTCTCTGAAATGCCCACCCATTGGTCTTGAATGCACTTCAGGGCTCCACTCCCCACTGGCACCATTCCTGGCTGGTGAGCCATTTGAAGTTAGTGATCATATCACCTACCTTCCATTTAACACGTAGTTGTTTTTAACAGAGCAGGCTTCTTTTCTCTAATTCTTTGTCCCTTTTTCTTCCTAGGTTTTTACAAACATTGATCACAGGATGATGGAAATGTCAAGTGGTGGATCATTTTGGGGGGAAGACTTGGAAAAGTTGTTTTTAGATGATCCCTTTTGTATCTTTTTAAAAATTAGATGCAAACTAGATTCCTATGCAGATGTAGTTTTTAATAGGACAGACATTGGGGAAACAGATGTTGCATGTTGCTTTTTTATACTTTGGAAAATTGTTCCACGAGAATTGTTTTTTTTTTAAACTGCTCCCTCCCACGGAAGACCATGTTGTGGTATGTTTGTCATTCTAAAGGGACCAAAATGAGGCCTGTGTCAACTGTGACTCTTTACCTCATTTGTCTGTGACTGATTCGTGCATGCTCTGTGACTTAGTTTGTGTTGTAGAAGGAGAGAGGAGAGTCATGGCTCTCCTATGTCAGATTTGAACTTGCTGTGTGACCTGGACAGGTCCTTTTCCCTTTCTGGACCCTGGTGTCTTCACCTGTGAAGTGGTATTTGGACTAGATGTTAAGATGGACTTATGGTATGCTTTTTTTATTTTTTAAGAGAGGTTTTTTGTTTTGTTTTGTTTTGCTATAGGGTGTGTGAGCTCACCAGAAAGACAGAGAGAGACAGAGAGACAGAAAGCGAGAAATCACCCCCCAAGGGGGATGGCCACTCCGCAATCCCTTCTCCTCCATTCTCCTCTCAGGATCTTGGGCATGCACACACACACGCCCGGTGTGAGTTTAAGTCACCGGGCCCTGGATTCGAACCGTGGTCAACTACATAGGAGTCCAGCGACATAGCCATTACGCCAACTGCTGGTCCCAAAGTATGCTTTTAGCATTCTTGTTTAAATGGCATTGCTTCCTATCAGAGTGTGAGCAGCTGTGTATAGCCCTTCTATCCCTCCATTTTCTGTATTTTCAACAGATCACATCCTAGCTGGGGCTTTCGCAGACTCAGGAGCCCCTTAGCTGGGCTTTAGGGAAGCACAGGTCCAGTCATTAGCCCAGCAGTGTCTAACCAGATGGGCAGTGGACACCTGGCTTCTGGACCTCACACTGTGAAAAGGGGGTCAGACATTCTCTCTGCGCTGTGGAATTACAGTGTAGTAGAATACATTTTTACTTACAGACCTTGTACGACAGTACAACTTTTTAAAGGAATTATTTATTTAATTTTATTTATTTATTATTATTGTTAT
The DNA here is from genome assembly GCF_000334495.1 of Tupaia belangeri chinensis. Lineage (NCBI taxonomy): Eukaryota > Metazoa > Chordata > Mammalia > Scandentia > Tupaiidae > Tupaia > Tupaia belangeri. Next base: position 1,499,580 of record NW_006159568.1, read on the forward strand.
TGTTATTTAATTTGACCAGAGAGAGAAAGAGAAAAGCATGCCACCAGGTCTGGGACTTGAACCACAGTTAGCCATGTGGAAGCCCAGCACCTGAACTACCATGCCTCCTGCTGGGCCTACAACTTTTTTTTATTAATTAAAAAAAAAAAGAAAGGAGAATATTTACTATCTGGTTCAAAATATTAGCTCTCTGGGTGACTACAGTTGTTCTCCTAAAGGCTTTTGCCACAGGGCACACACTCGCTAGAGAGAGACAGAGAGAGGAAAAGTGAGAAATTACCCTCCAGGGTGGAAGGATACGCCACAATCCCTTCTCCTTCATTCTCCTCCTGGGATTCTAGGCATGTACACACTCAACACTCAGCGTGCTCTTCAAGCCATCAGGTCCAGGACTCGAACTACGGTCAGGCCATATGAGAATCCAGCGCCTTAACCACCATGCCACCTGCTGGCCCTGTGATTACAGTTTCCTAAAATCAGAACTGGGATCCCTCACTGTGGATCCCTCAGGTTCAGGAAGCACTTTCCCATCCGTGACTGCAGGCGCGGCAGGTGGTTTTGGTGCAGGCCAGGTGTTTAGTGAGCCTCCCAGTTCCAGATGAGCAAACCAGGCTCTGCGAGGTGCAGCTACTTCCCCAAGGTCGACGGCCACTGCCCACTCCATGGTGCTGCTTCTCAGCGCATTCTCAAAACCCTGTTTGGGGAGAAGCCGCCAACCCCACAGGTGCCAGGGCTTCTTGTCAAGGTTCATCTCAGCTTTGAAAGCACACTCACACCGCTCACACTGGACACTCCTTTTCGGAGCCTCTGCTGGAGCTGAATCTCCGTGAAGCCTGGCAATGCCATATCTGAAATACTCGGACAGGGTCACCCAGAGGTCGTAGAGGGCAGAAAGCTGCTGGCCTTGAGTCTGGCACCATGAGGACCCTTCGCATGGTCGTCCCTGGCTTGCCGTGTGACTCTGAGCAAGTTCCTTTCACTTTCTAGGCCTCAGTGTCCTCATTTTGCATAGGAGAAGAATGAAGCTAGATTAGTGGTTTTTATATTTGAAAACATGGGAACCCCTTCTTTGAATAAAATCAGAATTGAAATTGTTCCAACTGGAAGCTGCTCTTGTCTGTTGGAGGGCGGGGCTTCCAGGGACCCGCTCATACCCCTTCCCCACCCAGTACCTCCTGCCCCTCTTCTTCCCCCCACTCCCATTATATCCATGTCTGGGGCTCGCAGTTCATTCCCTTGTGATCTGAATGGTTGGGAAACTTGCTCGGACACTCAGGGAAATGATGTCAGAAGGAAAAGGGCTGCCGCGGCGCTAGAGAAGGTAGAAGAGGATCGCGTATCTGCTAGCAAAGCACGCTACGAAATCGGCTGAATCACTTGCAATTTGTCTAGTTCAAACTGGAATGCCAGGGCTGGCCTTTAGCCTGGTGATTAAGGAGCTGGATCCCACGTGCTCAACTACACAGTTCTAATCCTGGCCCTGGCAGCTTGAAAAACACAGCAGGTGTGTGTGTGTGCGTGTGTGCGTGTGTGTGTGTGTGTGTGTGTGTGTGTG
>NW_006159568.1:1501213-1505742 GCF_000334495.1 Tupaia belangeri chinensis
TCCCTCTTTCTCTGGTGAGCACCTGCATCCTCTGGCAAAAATACTAAAAAACAAACAAACAAACAAAAAACCTGGAGTGTTGAATCCAGGCTCAGACTCAGAAGGTGGGAGGCGGGTAGAGTCCTGTGGAGAAGTGCAGAGCATCAAGACTCTACAAGTTGCTTTTAGCTTCATAATTACGTGCGAAATACAGGATAAATGTTGCCCTTCCTGGAATTTTCACCGAAAACAAAAAGGAAGATGAACATGATTGTTCCAACCTAAGGGCTTTTAAATGTGAGCGCCTGGAGACAACCCAGAGGCTAAGAGAGCTGCTGTCCTGGTGCCTGCCCTCCTCATTGGGAAACATGATACCCGGCCCCCCACCCTCCTGAGGCATGTTTTTTTTCTATTTTCATAGATTTTGTGATGTCACAGCCCCTACACCTGAAAATAAACGTCTTTAAGGGCAGTCTTTGCGGTCTCTTTGTCCTAAGAATGCTGCGAGTGCACCTGGGCCCCACTGACGTCTCTTCCCCATCCCCCACGTATCTTGTCCTTCTGCCGCCCACACCAGCACTGCGCTCCAAACCCTCCCTAGGCTCACACCTGGGCTGTGACAGCCCCACCTGTCGCCTTGCTCACTTTTTAACTAGCTCCTCCTGTCTTTCATGCCCACCTGCTGGACTGATTTTTCTAAGGCCCCTTGAACTTGGGTGTCCAGCCATAGAAGAATTCTGATGTTTGATTCCCTCGCTGAGAGCTGTACCCCATCATCTCCCACACATATCTCCCACCTTCTCCAGGTGACAGAGGGTATGAGATGCCGGGCCTGGGTTCTGCACCCAAACTTTGGTGGAGGGATGGGTAGAGGGAGGTTACCATGCTGCTGGGCAGCATAGGGTGTCTGCTTTGGGGTCAGCAATGGGAAATCCAGGAAGACATCTCAGAAGAGGAGGCCTTTGAGCTAGCTGAGTGGGCATCAAGATTGGAATGGTCGTGGATACTCCAGACTAAGGAAACAGCACACAAAAATGAGTCAGGGTGGGGAAATGCAACATAATTTGTGACCTGGGACAGTGGCTGGTGGCCGTCCCTGAGAGCTGAAAGCGGGGGGTTAGGCTACACCCCTAAATTCTATGGGAGGTGCTTGAACTCTAAGCCTGAATGTCGGTCATCTGTCATAGGCTGGGCGATCCCTAGGCTGGAGGAAGATTCTAAAGCCAGGGTCCAATTCAAATGTATCCACTTTCTATCTTAAACTGCCACAATAAAAAAGGCTCATTTTTAGTCAGGGTAGATTTTATGGTTTTATGGTAAAATTAATTCCTGTCTTTAAAAAACATTGCCCTCCCCTCTCTCCCAGGGACGGGTGGTGCAGGGGAAATGAGTAAGAACTGGCAAATCAATTGACAGTGAACAGTCTCCTCGGAAGAATTTCCTCATTCCCAGCTTTGCCCGGCCCTCTTGAACATTAACTCGGAGAATGATTATAATGTGATATTTCAATTAATTAAGGGAAACCACAGGGCTCTGGTGTGTGCAGTTGAATAATGAATTCAGAATGTGGGAGCCATCACCCAGGGCAGGATACTGGTGCCGACCCAACGCCTGCCCAGTGGGCTGTCTTCTCTCCTGGAGTGTGAACTTGTTCACGGTCAGGGCTGCCTTTGAGTTCAGTCTCGCCTGCATCCGGGGAGGGAGAATTGTGGGGTGTGGGGCAGTTGGTGGCACAGCGGTACTGCCACTGGACTCACATGGGAACATTCCTTGGTTGGCATCCTGGGCCTTCCCTGAGCACACTGAGTGCAAGTCTGTGATGGGCAGCTGAGGCTGGGGGTGGGTTGCAGCATGAAGACCCTATGGGGTCTCTCAGGCCCCAACACATCTGCACGCCTACTTCTCTCTCCCCATCTCCCCCTTTGTGGCTGCATTCCAGCAAGCTGGTCTCATGTGCTCCTTGAACCTCCCCTACCACCGCCAGGCATGCTCCAGCCTCTCAGTCCTTTTTTTTTTTTTTCCCAGAGGTTTTCACTATAGGGTGCATGAGCTTGCCAGAAAGACACACACACAGAGAGACAGAAAGCGAGAAATCATCCCCCAGAGGGCATGGCCTCTCTTCTCCTCCGTTCTCTCAGGATCTTAGGCATGCACACACACGCAGCTGGCATGAGTTTAAGCCACCAGGTCCGGCACTCGAACTGCCATAGGCTACGTGGGAGTCCAGCAACATAGCCATTACGCCAACTGCTAGTCTGTCTCAGTTCTGTCTTGTCTCTCCAGTGAGACCATCTCTGAGCACCTTCTTGGACATTTCCACCCCTACCCACCCCCTGCTCATTCTCTACTCCCCTCCCCCGCAGATTTCTCCATCATGCCCCTAGCCCTGTGGCAGACACCAGCTCAGGTTCTTCACTTACCGTCTGCCTCCCTCATTGGAGACCTGTGGGATTCCCGTTTAGTTACCTGCTGTCTACCTAGCACCAAGGAGAGATCCCACACAGTCATCACAATGTCAGGTTTGAATAAACAAAATAAATAAATAAATGCCATCTCGTCCCTTGACGTGCCCACCAGTGAGGCTCCCTTTTTCAGCAGCTGGTGTCAATACCACTAAATTACTCCAGCCAGAAGTACGAGGTCATCCCACTCTGCGCTCTCTTCTTGTAGCAACCTGTCCCTCTGCATTGCCCCCTCAAGCCTGCCTCCTGCCCTCCAAGATTCCCCAGCACCTTGCACTCTGGTTTAGGCCAGCATCACTGTGTGGCTTTGACTCCATGTGCACTGGCTCAATCCATCCTCCACGCTGAAGCAGAGCCAGCTTAGAAACCGAGTATGAGCTCCTCACTTTCTTTCTCAAATCCCCAGAAGCCTCCCCTTGCCAGACTGAGCCTACTGTCAGGCACACGGGCCCGACCCATCTCATCCCGGCTCTAGTCCACCTCCCCAGCCTTCGCGGCCCGCCTCCTCATCCCCATGGAATGGAGAAGCCTGCCATTCCTCATATCCTCCATGCTTTCTTGCAGACTTCGTGCCCTTCCCTCTCCCGAAACACCCTTCCTAAGTCCCATCCCCATGAAGCCTTTCCGGGCAGCCGTGGCTAGGTGCCCTGAGAGGTCCAGGCATGCAGGACAGAGAGGCAGGAGACCTGATTGAGTCCTGGCTCCACTAACTAGCTGAGCACTTCCAGTTCGATGTCTATCAAGTACAGAAGGATGGCACTAAGTGCCTGAGGGTAGGCAGGGGCAATAAATGAGATGGCGCATTGTAGGTGTTTAATAAACATATTTCTTCCCTCTCCTGAGCTCAGGTTCTCCTTACTTCTATTTAGCATTGCACTTCCCCTGCTCTGTAATTGTTTTCCTGCCAGACTGTGGCAGGGACTGTCTGATTCAATTCTTTCCCCACTCTCCCAGCAACTGGCGGAGAGCCAGGACCCTTTTTTCTCTCTCTTTTTTTTTTTTTTCTTAACCCAACAAACTAACTGAGCAAACTAATTAACAAAGTGGCCACCAGAGGTCAGCTTCACACTCAGGATGGGGCCAGCCCAAATTGAAACTCCCAAGTGGCCTCAGCCCTGATGGCTCGGGCAAGAAGCTGGGTGTGCCAGGATTGTTGTGCACTGTCCTGGGTTCTCCAGGCATAGAGGCCTGGCAAGACGTGCTCCCCAGGACACCCTCCCTATCCACCCTACCTCACCATTCCTCCCACTGTCATGGGAAACTGACTCCAAACTGAGCTCTCACTCAACCTCTTGGCTCCCATATCCTCATCTGAAAAAGAGTAGCTCTGCTTTGGGGGATTGTCATGAGGTCTCCACAGCACGCCAAGTGCCTGGCACAGTGCTTGGCAGAGTAAGGGGAAGGTTTGTTGGATGGATGGATGGATGGATGGATAGATGGATGACCCAGAACTGCAGCATCCACCACTGGGTGTAAGTCTCGGGGTGGCGTCTGTACTGAATCACCATGGCCAGCTAACCCTCCCTGCTCACAGGTCTGCACTCAGAGCAATGAACCAATGGAGAGGGGCCTGAGGGGCATGAGGCCTGAGCTGATGAAGAATCTGACCTATCTAGGGACCGGACAGTGGGGCAGCAGGGAAATACGACACTCTCTGTGGCTGACTCGATGGGAGGGTTCCCAGTTCACACCCAGAGACCTTCCTGAGAATGCCAGGCATGCCAGTGATTGCGACCTGGGGCTGGCTGGACAGGAGGTGGATTGCAGTGGCAGGGCTCTTCTGTTGGGGGTCCTCTGCTTCTGTCTCTCTCACTCATGGAAGAAATACATTTTATATATGTGTGTGCATAAATAAATAAATATACACACGCACATGTATATATGTATATATATACATATGTATATATATATGTATATATATATACATACACACACACACACACACACATACACATGAATCTGACCTGACACTTTAGTCTCAGAATTTCAAGGATCCTGAAGATGGATTTTTCCCAATCCCACACTATACTGGGACACACTCAACAAATCAAATCAGGAATGGATTTCTTAAAATATTGTGACCTTGTC